>NC_081405.1:161645193-161945193 GCF_030272615.1 Cryptomeria japonica
AAAGAGAGGATATGATCAAATCAGATCCTTTAAAAATGGTATTGCCGCATAAAGGCAAAGTTTCAGAAGGTAGCCACCTAAAAAGAAAGTCTTCAACAATTATCCATGTACAACATATTGTTTATACATAATATTTGCACCCTTGATGTATTCGAAAGGTAGACACGACACCTAAACTATTTTGCAGAATGTCGCGTTGCAGAAATTCTACTGCACTCTAGGAGCCAGGCACGTTAGGGCTGCTTAATAGATTAATAAAAAAAATTATTAAATTATTTTAAGAACACCAAGCTCTGCGAAATTGCATACCACATTATTTGATGAAACAGACCTTGCAAAAGAGTAGAAAAAATATTTTTCCTAGCCAAACATAAAAAATTTAAACATTTTACACCAAACAGGAACAAACAACAGTCAGATATCTAAAAGGAGGCAAACGAAACCCTAGCATATCATAAATGTCAAATAAACAAGCCAAACTTAAAGAAACTTTCATGTCTTGCAACTAGAGATCATAATCATAATAGACAATGAAAGAAAAAACATAGAGCTCTTTCAAGATCAAGACTATAACCTACCTAGATATTTAGGACTGATCGCCATTGATTAATCCTCATCCATTTGCACTTGCTCCTCCTTCAATTGCCAAATGTTCATGTGAATCATTCTTGATGGCAGATGGTGATATTCAGAATCCAGCATCCCAAGACCCTGTTTTTTGTACAATCCTGCAGATTTCAAAGCAGTGCCTTTAGGGAAGTGTGTTCTCTTGCATCGAGAACACATAGACCTTCACTGGCATCTTGCATCTGTAAATTTAGCCAATAATAGTATGCCAAAAGATTTAAATTAATATTTATCTTAAAAAGCATGCAACTTCACAAAAGAAAAGGATAAATATAAATAGAATATAGAAAAATGCTAGAATTAGATTGGTTGTTAGCATTTGGTTTAATCATGGCTTAAAGCCCAAGCCTCCCTAATAGTTCCATGCCATGTCAAATAAAATCAATATTCCTCTTGGTTTAACAATGGTCTAGCTTATAAGACGTCGTAGTTGTTTCAGCTAAAAAAATTGAAATGATAAGTTAATACAGCGTTTTGTTTATAGTCATTGAGGTTCAATTGTAATGAAGAACCTTTATGGAAGCCTTGTGAGTCGATCATAAGAAAAATCTATTGAATAGCATAAGAACTTAATGACAACGCAAATGCGAAGAATGTTCATAAAAGTTTGGTGTTTAGGAAGTTTAATGAATGCAAGTTCAAGACAAATTCTCCAATCTTCAAAAGAAGTTGAAGTGAAGAATGCAAATAATGATGATCGAGGAAATCAAGAAATTGGGAAACGATGACAAAGAGTGAAGAAAATGGAAAGAATAAAGCTCAGCATAAAGGAGAATCAAACTAAAGATGAATTGGTAATGAGAATAATGTGAAATTGAAAGAAGCTTGGTGTAACAGGAATCTTAGCGATACTAGGGTTCTATGGATTTAACCATGCAACATCTTAATCACCAATGTTGAAATAATGCCAAAGAAGCTAGACATGACAAAGATAAAGCCTGGTTGATGGTATGATGAATCAATGAAACAAAGGCCCAAATGAAAGATTATAATAATAATTTAAAGCACTCACAAAATACAAATCATCAACTGAGAAGAAGATTAAATATTATTCATATAAAAAACTTAATTAAAAATTACAATAACAATGATTAAATTTATAGATTGCTAAAGTCTATCAAACAAGAATAGAACCTAAAAACTCATAGTAGTTTTGCCATTGCATAAACAACAATTTCTAATTTAGACAAAACCATTATGTAGACCACTTTCTAAAGACCAAAAACTCTCAAAAAACTAGACTAATGTTTATCTTAGTAGTTTCCAAACTGTTGTTTTATCAACAAAATAAAAGCACATTCTTAATAGTTTCCATCAAGCCTTGATCTCCATGGAATCATTCTAATCTTGAGCTTATCATTGTAATATTAAACTTGTCTTCAATATCCCCTTGAATGGTCAATGAATGTGAGGCCCAGCTAATATCAAAGGCAATAAAACTAGATATAGGAAGAGATTTGGTGAAGATATCAACTACTTGCTCAGATGAAGGACAAAATTGTAAGTCCACTTATCCATCTGGAACCAATTCATGAATGTAATAATGTCAGATCTCTATATGCTTTGTTTTGGCATGAAACACATGATTCTTTGTCATGGAAATAATACTATTATTATCACAATAGATGGTGGTTGGATGTTTTTGAACCAAATATAGATCTTCAAATATCCGTCTGATCCAAACTGCTTGAAAACTTACTAATGTGGCTGCAATGTACTCTTCTTCTGCTGAAGAAAGAGGCACATTTTCTTGTTTCTTATTACTCTAAGAGACAACTCTAAAACCAAGTGAAAAAACATTACAGATGTAGATTTTCTATCATCCAGATGTAGAGGTATGTAACCAACTAACTCAAACTTTTCTGTGGGATAATAATGAATGCCAAAATTGTGTGTACCTCTCACATACCTCATGATTCTTTTAGCAACTTTCCAATGAGACTCATGTGGATCCTGCATGAATCGAGAGATGAGGCTCACAACATACATAATATTGGGTCTACTAGTTATGAGATATATGAGGCTACCAACCAAAATTCTATACAAAGTAGCAATAACCATCAGACTTGTATCTTCCTTGGTTAATTTTTCAGCAATTATTATGGGGGTTGCAAGTGCTTTGCATGCCTCCATTTTAAACTTCTTCAATAAATCAGTTACATACTTGGTTTAGGAAATATGTATACCCTTTTTTGTTTGTTGTACCTCCATACCAAGGAAAATAATGCATGAGTCCCATATCTAACATTTCAAAATCTTGTTTCATTTCTTCTTGAAACTTCTCCATGATAGATTTGTTGTTACTTGTATAAATAATATCATCAATATAAAGGAAAACTATGAGAATATCATTACCAATACATTGGACATACAAGGTAGGATCTGAGTGGCTTCTATTTAATCCTTTCTTCATGAAATAGCTGGCAATCCTAGCATACTAGGCATGATGAGATTGCTTCAACTTGTAAACTTTCTTATCTAGATAACCATTCAAGAATGTCAATTTCACATCCATCTAAAATATTGGTCACTTGTATTGTGCTACAATGGTCAATATAATCTTTGACTATATCAAGTCTAGCCACAAGAGAAAAAGTCTCTGCATATCTAGTCCAAGAGTTTGTGCAAACCTTTTGGCAACTAATCTTTCCTTATGTTGTTCCACTGAACCATCTGCATGATATTTAACTTTATATATCCATTTCACACCAATCACCTGCTTATCTTTGGGAAGTTGACCTAAATCCCAAGTATTACTCTTATGAATATAATTCATCTCATCATTCATAGCCGTAACCCATACAGGTTCTTTTACTGCTTCTTCATACATAGAGCATTTAGCTTGACTTGTACTAAGAAAAGAAAAATTAACAACTATAGTTGTATTTGCACTCATATGATAAATATCAACCAAACTTTGTACCTTTCTTGGAGTTGATGTTGAAGGTAATGGTGGAGTTGAATCTTTGCCTGATTTTTTACTATGAAAAAAACTAGTTGAGCTTGAAGGACTAGAACTAGAGCTTGAACTTCCACTTGAGCTTGTGGTGAGAGGAGGAATACTATCATCTTCCATGTTGATGATTATTGATGGATTTTTTTGCACAACTTCTTTGTAGTGCCATACTCCCCCTTCATCAAAAATCACATCTTGACTAACAATCCATTTCTTTGTGCTATGATTGTAGAACCTATATCCTTTAGTTGCAATAGAATATCCCACAAAGATACAAAGTTGGGATTTGGCATCCAACTTCTTCCACTTTTGAACTAGAACATGCACATGTGGCAAGCAACCAAAGACTTGAAAATGAGAAACTAAAGGCTTGTGACCACTCCAATCTTCCTTTGGAGTTATGTTTTGAATTTCCTTCGTGGGACTTCGATTCAATATATATATAGTATAGTGGCAATTGCTTCTCCCCAAAAAATATTTAGAATATTTTTTGTCCACATCATGCTTCATGTCATTTTCATAAAGGTAAGATTCTTTCTTTCAGCAATACCATATTGCTAAGGTGTATATGCAATAGTAAGTTATCTTTGTATGCCCTTCTTAATACAAAAATCAGCAAACTCATTATAAGTAAACTTTCCCCCTCTATCTGTTCTAAGTATATTGATAAGATACCTCCTCTAGTTTTCAACCACTACAAATTCTTGAAACATGCGAAGGCTTTAGATTTATGCTTAATAAAATAAACCCAAGTGTGGTGAGAGTAATCATCAATGAAAGTAAAAATAAAGGTTCTTACCCAATGATTCCTCTTGCATATCACCACAAATATCAACATGGACAAGCTCTAGAGGAGTTTTCGCTCTCCAAGACTTGTTCACTAGAAAACTATCTTGATGATTCTTGCCATGTGCACACCTTGAACAAACTTCTTCTTTAACCTAAATTTGAGTAAGTCATCTCACCATATTCTTCTTGTTCAACAAAGTTAACCGTTGAAAATTCAGATAACCATATTGTTGATGCCATAACCATAAATTATCTATGGTTGATTTGAGTGCAAAAAATTACTCAAAATTAATTTGAGAGGAAATAATCTATTCTAGATATCATATAAGTCTTTGCTAGAAGATGATAATTATCAGATTTATCAAAAAAATTGCAGCAGTTATCTTCAAACACTACTTTATAGTTCTTTCCTACAAGCTACCCAATACTCAAAATATTATGTTTTAAATTTGGCACAAGAAAAGTATCATGAATATGAGTAGTTTCTCCTTTCTTAGTCTTGACTCCAAGGTGACGCAGTCCATGTATGAAGATCCAATGAATGACGTCCCCACCTTGCAACCTATAACACAAAACACCATGCAAGATACCGGTAATCGGTAACAGAACACAAGATATAAACGGTAAACTAATAAAGAGTAACCTAACCGGTAGAAGTAACACATGATATAACCGGTAACCAGATACATCAATCATTATAACTATTTAATGAATTAGATATGCCTTCAGTGGCTACACATGTTGGACCGCAACCCAGGATTACAAAGCAATCTATACAACACATATCTAAGATTCGCAGATCTTTTGCTTGACATATAAGCCTCTCGTAACAGTCTATACTATTATGCATTGATTCAGGCCTCAGTTCATCCGGACTTTAGTCCCCCCGAACCAGAATCTCTCTAGAAACTACATCTTTGCTCGATCTTTTCTTCGTCCGACCTCTTTCGTATTGTAGACATCTAAAAATGGTCAACGCTTGCGAAATCATACTTTAACATTTGCGCATTGCCTTATTTTAGTTTTTTTGCGTCACATTAACATTTCTCCTATGATTCGCACTTGGTCTTTATCATTTGCGAGCATCGAGTCTTTCTTCTGCATTTCTTCATTTATCTCGCTCTCGAATTTGGTCTTGTCGACAACAATCTTCAGTCATGATTTTGATCAATCTTATCCTGTCGCATCAATGTGCGTATTCATTTGTCATCATTTTGGACATCGTCAATCCTAATTAGGGTTTTGTCCTCTTATCAATCTTGTCATCATGCGATTGATTTGTCATCAATCGTTGTCATTTTCAATCTTATTATCTTGCGATCAATTTGTCATCAATCCTTGTCTTTTGATCAGTTTGTCATCAATCTTGTTGTCTTGTGATCGATTTGTCATTGATCATTGACATTTTCAATCTTGTCATTTTGCAATCTATTTTTGTCATCGATCCTTGTCTTCTTGTCAATTTTGTCATTTTGCAATCGATTTGTCATCGATCGTCATCCTTCTCAATCATGTCAATTTGGATCAATTTGTCATTGTTCCTCGTCAATTGGCGCATTTATCAATCAAATCATTTGTCAACATTGGTCCTTTGTTAGTCAGAATCATGATCAAATCAAATCGATATCAATTATCCTTTGTCAAGACCTAATTGTCATTCTTGCATTTCTAATTCATCTTCTAGGGTTTCATGATTTAGTCATTTAACCTTGTTTGTCATTTCCCCCTCTAGGATTAATAAATTATTTATTTATCCTAAGTCTTTGTGTCACAATTAAATGTTTATTTAATTGGCTAACTAATTATTCCTCTTTTTGTGAATTAATTAATAAATGACAAATTATTAATTGATTTACCTAATTTCTAATTCCTAATTTCCTAATTTCTAATTCATCTAATTTTCAATTTTCTCCTAATTTCATGGGAATGACATTTCAATTTGTCATAATTTGTCATAATTGACAATCAATCAATTTTGACATAGAAATTTGTCATAATTTTGTCATAATTATCAATCAATTAATCTTGCATAGAAAGTGCAAATTTGTCATAATTTGTCATAATTGACATTCTTGATTTGCAATTTCCATTCGAATCTCTTCATGCTAATTTGATCTTTTCTCCAATTTGTCTATAAATTGGATGAATTTCTTCAATCCCAACTAATCACTTTTTCAAATCTCTACTTGGTCGAATCAATCACGCTTCGAGTATTCTTGTGCTACAATCTTGTCTACTTGCTTTCACATCATGCTCATGCACTAGTAGGTGAGATCCACAACAAAGCTATTTGAAGGAGAAAGAAGGACAATGGAGCCACATGAAGGAGACATTCAAGTCTGCATTTGGTTTGCTTAGTTTTCAATCTTGAATTGATGTCTTGTTTTCATGTCTTTATTGAGTGTGTTTAGGATTGATCATTGCATTTGAGCTTTCGTGATTGAGCTAGATTAATATTGATTTGCTTTGATGATTTCCAAATTCCTATCCTACACGTACAAAATGAATCTCTAAACTTTCCCTTTATACCATTAGCAAGTAATAACAACTCGATCATGTCAGCCCAAGACCAACTAGTTCAAGATGAAACGTGTAAACAATAACATGTCGACCCAAATCACCAAGAACATCTTCAAAATGCATAGAATTTCACGCGATCCTTCAAAAACATTGGTCAAGGCCTAAAACAACATCGCTCAATGATCCGCAAGTTACAGGAACCACCCACAACCCAATTCATCTTCGCTCCATACACTGCAAGACCAACTGATAAGAACATGCCAATACCGGACTAATGCCAAGATCAAATCCAAATGTCAGTTTGAACTACTCTGGTGGTCCTACATCTGACTCTCACGGTTAAGTGAAAAGTGAGTCCCATAATTTGATTTGGTTCGGCGATTTGCCAGTAGGTACTTGCAACTTCCTTATGGGTTCTGCAGTCTGACTACAGGTTGTGGTTGCCTCTTCTCGGTGATCTACTCATCCACCTTGCATCCAACCTCGGTTCAGCGATCTGTTCTTGAGTCTCCACCCACTAACTGCCTCATGCTCAAGCTCTAGGTTCGGCAGCCTGCTTGCAAGCCCTTCACTGCCTCACGTTTGACGATCTAAACAAGTCTACAAGCTACCTCAACTTCATTTCCAAACAACCGTTACATAACCAAGTCTTCTTCGATCAAGAGGTTCATAACCAGCTCTGATACCACTTGACACAATAAAGGTAGGGAGATCCAATGAAGTACATCCCCACCTTGCAGCCTATAACACAAAACACCATGCAAGATACGGGCAACTGGTAACACATGGTAGACAGTTCAAATAGCCAAAAGACAACTAAGAGAGTGGGGGTGAATCAATTTTCACAAATAACCAGAACATTTAGCAATTAAAAATTTAATACCGGAATGCTTAAACCAAATACCAGAATAGCAGTTAAACCAATTAAGCATAAACTATAATTAGAGAATAAATACCATCCACGTGACATCAAGATTTATACATGGAAAACCTGGTACAGGGAAAAGCCACAGTGGGAAGCCTACCCACAATTAGATAATACTTCTATAGTAAGTATGTGAATTACAATTGAGGGGAGGGGCTTGCACTTGTAGGAAAGCCAACAGCCTAGAGCGCATTTCTCATCACAAAAGGAGTCTCACTGACTACATAGAAATTTCGACTACAATCTGGAAGAACAAATAAACTGCAAAGATAACATCTCCTTTTCCTGAGTATAGTTCTGGTTAAGCTCAATACCGGAGGACTAAATCCTCTTACATAAACCCAACTCAATCTCCAATGATCGACCAAATCCTCTACCTGAATGATATTACATTATTCACACATTACATATCCATATCCCTTTCCTATATCCTATTCCATGATGATCTATAATGAGATCTTACAACATATATATACAAACCCTCAACCATAAAAAAAAGGTTAGCCACCAGAGAATAAACCAATTATATAATTATAAAACATGTGGCCTTAGACCAAACAAATAATATCCAACACATAAGACATCATGGAAATACATAGAGAGGTCCAATCCACACGTTACATTAAGCCGGTCGATAACCAAGATCATCCAAGACCCAATATAGGTCCATGCGCTAAAGCAATGATCTCCATCCACCAAGTCTTGAACATGATTACCAATAGAATCTTGAATCCATACCAGAAGCTGCACCAACACCACTTATGCATATAATCAAATATATTCATCAAATCTCTGCTGCTGAAACCCTCGTCAGAACCACAAACAAAGCTTCCAAGCAAACAGGATAGCATCGAATCATCAGACCAAAACCAACTTACCGAATATGAACATGAGTATCATAAATAATCCAATTCCATAACCAAACCATACCAAATCATACCGGATCATGTCGGATCCAATCCAACTAGAAACCACACATCCTATCGGGACCAGAAGGGTGCCGGTAAGGCATCCAAAACACCTAATGTTGACATCAATGACAAAACATCAATGCAACACATAATGAATTCCTCGAAATGGCCAACAATCTCCCCCTTTGGAATTTATGGCAACACTAGATGCGAAAAACATCTAAGTACCAAGAAATGCCATTTAAGTCTCCCCCAATGGAAGACAACCAACAATCTCACACTCAAAGATATAGCCATGAAATTCTGAAACAAAGACCAAACTCCCCTTGTGAATGATATCTTTGTAAAGCTCCGAATTACACATATATCTCTCCCTAATGTATACAAATCCCTTTTTTTCTTTTTCACATCAATATCTCTCCCCCTTTGACATCAATGCCATAAGTCTGACAAAAATATGACAGCAAAAATATAAACCACTGAAATACAAAACTGACTACTCCCCGAGAGCAGTAGCATCCCTACATCAATACCAGAAGGAATGATATCTTTGATAATACATATTGGACTGATGGCAAAAAGCATCAATCAATTATCTGCAAGAGGGGCAAAAACCCCTAACCTGTCTCTTAGGTACTCAAATGGTTCCTTAGGAAAAGGTTTAGTGAAAATATCTACAATCCCATTATTTGTTGATCATAAAGAGCACACAAGATGGCTTCTCTTGCTCGACAATCATTCTCGAGGTCCTTATCCAAGTTTGCTAGAGGAGGATTGTCAAATGTCAGATTATGAGGTGTCACACCATTCTATGTGATCTCCCAAATCTCCTTGCCAAGACATCTCAGATGAGTCTCCATCTGAATCTTTCATACAGTGTAATTTGTTCCATCAAGCCTAGAAATATCTCTCCAAAGGATAGCTCCAAATGAACTAGATGAACTTGAACTGTTAGTCGCCATAGGATCTTCCTCAAGCAGTTAAGCTTTCTACAGAGAGGACCTGAGATCTGATACCAATTGTTAGATAGTTCAAATAATTGGAAAACAACTAAGAGAGGGGGGGTGAATCAGTTGTCATAGATTACCAGAACATTTAACAAATAAAAATTTAATACCAAAACCCAAAATATTAATATCGGAATGCTTAAACCAAATATCAGAATAGTAGTTAAACCAAATAAGCATAAACAATAATCAGAGAATAAATACCATCCACATGACACCAAGATTTATATGTGAAAAATGTAATTAAGGGAAAAACCATGGTGGGAAGCCTACCCACAGTCAGATAATACTTCTACAGTAAGTATTTGAATTAAAATCGAGGGGATTGCACATGTAGGAAGGCCAACATCCTAGGGCACACTGCTCATCACAAAAGGAGTCACATTGACTACATAGAAATCCAGACTACAATCCGGAAGAATGAATGAACTGCAAAGATAGCATCTCCTATGCCTGAGTACAGTTCCGCTTAAGCTCAATACCAGAGGACTAAATTCTCTTACATAAACCCAAATCAATCTCCAATGATCAACCAAATCCTCTTCCTGAATGATATTACATTATTCGCACATTACATATCCATATCCCTTTCCTATATCATATTCCATGATGATCTACAATGAGATCTTTCAACATATATATACAAACCCTCGACCATAAACAATCAGGTCAGCCACCAGACAATAAAGCAATTACATAATTATAAAATATGTCAGCCTTAGACCAAAGAAATAATATCCAACACATAAGACATCTTGGAAACACATCAAGAGGTCCAATCCACATGTTACTTTAAGCTGGTCCATAACCTAGATCAACTGGGACCCAATATAGGTCCACACGCTAAAGCAATGATCTCCATCTGCCAAGTCTCGAACATGATTACCAACAACATCTTGAATCCATACCAGAAGTTGCACCAACACCACTTATGCATATCATCAAAGATCTTCATCAAAGCTCTACCGATGAAACCCTTGTTGGAACCACAAACCAAGCTTTCAAACAAACTGGATAGCATCTGATCATCAGACCAAAACCAACTTACTGAATATGAACATGAGTATCATGAATAAGGCAATTCCATAACCAAACCATATCGGAGCATATTAGATGATGTTGAATCCAATCCAACCAGAAACCACACGTCCTACCAAGACCAGAAAGGTGTTGGTAAGGCATCCAAAATAGCTAGTGTTGACATCAATGACCAAAAGTCAATGCAACACATAATTAATTAGAATAACCAATAAATATGCCTAAATCACATCTAGGATCAAATTTGCCAATGATATCATCTCTCCTGATATAACATTTACTATCAAATATTATGAAATACTTAACTATAGCTGTATTTCCAAACCATAATTCATAAGGTGTCTTACCGATTTCTCCTTTGATATGTACTTTGTTGAATGTATAAACCGTTATGCTCACTGCTTCTCTCTAGTAGATATGAGGTAGACTAGCTTCCATTATCATTGTTCTAGCCGCAACCAAAATAGTTATATTCTTCCTTTCCACAACTCCATTCTACTGAGGTGTCCGGGGAGGAGAAAATTGTCTTCTTATACCATGCTTCTCACAAAAGTTATTAAACTCATCGGATGTGAATTCGTCACCATGATCTGACCTCAAACATTCAATTTTCAATTTTGTCTCAGTTTTCACTTTAGTTTTAAAGATTTTAAAATTTTCAAAAGCCTCAGATTTATCCCCTAGAAAAGTAACCCACATCATTCTAGAATAATCATCAATGATTAGCATGAAATACCCATCACCTTGAAAACTTTTAACTCTAGCAGGGCCACACAAATCAGTATGAATAAGATCATGAATATCATTAGATTTATCTTGCATACTCCTAAAAGAGGTTTTGACCTATTTACCCATTTGACATTCTTTACACACCAAATTATAGGGCTTCACAATCTTAGGTATATCTCTAACTACCTTAGTTGAACTGATCTTTACAATGCAATCATAATTTACATGACACAACCTCTTATGCCATAGCCAACTCTCATCAATTTGTGCAATCAAACATGTCTTCTCACCACAATTCAAATGAAATATATTGTTAGGTCCTGGAGACAACTGAGAGGGGGGGGGGGGGGGGGGGTTAATCAGTTGTCAAATAAATTCAAACCAAAAACTACTTAACCAACCTTAATGCTTAATATCGGTAAACCAAACTTTATGCCGATAGATAGTTTATTAGTTAATAGCAGTACCAGTAAACATTAATGCATGAAACAGAAAGACAATAACATCCACAACACATAACACCAATATTTGTACGTGGAAACCCTATAAGGGGAAAAACCATGGTGGGAAACCTTACCCACAATCAAATGATACTACTGCAAATAGTATGTGTATACAAATGGGGTCTGCACATGCATAAAGGCCAAGCGCCTAGAGCTCATTGCTCAAACACAAATAGGAGTTACACTAACTACAATTGGATGGTTAAATCCAATAATGATATATTGCACAAAATAGCATCTTCATACGTTAGATTCAGTACTGGTTCAGTTATGATATGTCCTCACAGAAACCTTCCTTCAACCTTCAAATGATGTCTATGTGTATATCTCTACTGATATTTGCATATACCAAATTACAATACTTCTCATATTCGCATATCGATCTTACAAATAAGATCTTACATATATACCAAAGCCTAAGACCAATTGAGTAGGTCAGCTCTACAAAAGATATTACAATAAAACAATTTACAAATAAAACAATAACCGATGTAATATCTGATTCAACATGTCAGTTTAATGCATTTACAAAAATAACAAATCATCTCCATAGCGTATCGTGCTGATCTGAAATAGATAAGCCTGTTAGTGCTTATTCTGGACCTATTTGCTGGTAACAACAAATATGCAAACATGAATATACCAATGAACAAGTCTTCAAGACAAAATGTCCGAACGATGTCTTTGACATAACCAAGTGTTTTCCATGTCATTCCAATGTTGGTATTTTTGTATGGTTTTGTCATTGATGTCAACACCTACTAAACACTTATCAACTCTGGAATTTTGGAGTATCAGCAACATTCACCAGCAAGCAAGTGACTTATGCACAATCATAGGTATCTGGTACACCGGCACGATATAATGATCACCGGCACTTGGAATGATATGGAAAAAACTTGGTTATGTCAAAGACATCGTGTGGACACTTTATCTTGGAGTTTTGTTTATTTGTATATTAGCATTTGCATATTTGCTATTACCGGCAAATAGGTCTAGGTTACACCGATAGGTTTATCTTTTCCAGATGAACATGGCACGCTATGGAGATGACTTATTATTGTTGTAAATGCATTAAGCCAACATATTGAATCAGTTATTGCATCAGGTATTAATTGATTTATAAATTAATTTTATTGTAATATCTTGTAGAGCCGACCTACTAAAATTGGTCTTAGGGTATGGTATAAATGTAAGATCTTATTTGTAAGACCGAATGAGGAATGCGAAAAAGGATTGAGTGAAGGTATATGCGAGAATAAGCAGAGCTATACATGCAGACATCATTTAAAGATTGAAGGAGGGTTTTTTAGAAGACAATCAGAACTACATTGGTAATGAATCCAACATATGAAGATGCTATTTTGTGTAGTACATTCTTATTGGATTTAACCATCCAACTGTATTCAGTGTGACTCCTATTTTGCATTTGAGCAGTGAGCTCTATGCACTTGGCCTTTCTGCATGTGCAGACCCCATTTGTATACACTTACTATCTGTAGTAGTATCATCTGATTGTAGGTAAGGTTTCCCACCGTTGTTTTTCCCCTTACAGGGTTTCCACGTACAAATATTGGTGTTATGTGTTGTGGATGACTTTGTCTTTTTGTTTCATGCATTAATCCTTACCGATATTACAATTAACTGTTAAAACTGTCTACCACCATATTAGACCAGTTACCGGTATTAAGCATTAAGTTGGTTAAGTTGTTTTTGGTTTGAATTTATTTGACAACTAATTCACCCCCCCCACCCCCCCCCCCCCTCTCAGTTTTCTTTGGGACCTAACAATTGGTATCGGATTTAATCCTCTTTTGTAGAAGTTTAATAGCTTGAGGAGATCCAATGTCTACTAACTATTTTAGGAAGGACAATCCTAAACTTGATGGAACCATTTATGGCATAGGGAAGATCAGAATGGAGACACATTTAAATTACATTGGAAAGGACATCTAGGATGTTACAAAGAATGGTTATACTGCTCCTACTCAAAGTCAACCCAATCCACCCAACTTGAATAAAGATGAGGAAAATGATTGCAAAGCAAGAGAAGCACTTTTGAGCACATTATTTGATCAACAAATTATGGGACTATCAGATAGGTCTACTACTAAAGCTATTTGGGATCATTTGGAAACACTTAATGAAGGAGATTCCACAATCAAAATTGAAAAACTTGAAAGCTTCTGGGTCAGATATGAACATCTGAAAATGGAAGAAGATGAAAGGATTCCTTCTTTTATGGAAAGAGTAAATGAGATTGTTTTGGGTATTAAATGTTGTGGAGAAACCTTAAGTGAGGATGAAATTGTTTCAAAAGTTTTAAGAGGATTGCCACCAACATATAAAATGAAAGTCACTGCTATAAATGAGTTAAGATCAATGCCTAATACATCAGTAACTAGGGATACATTGATTGGAAAACTTTCAGCTTTTGAAATTGAAGAGTTTGGTCATGTTGCTACTATAAATACAGATTTAGCCTTTAAAGCATCAACATCATCTACACCATCATTTGACAAATCTGATTGGAAAGCCTTTTATGCAAGAGAACTTGAAGAAAGAAAGAAAGAAAACGAAGAACTTGAAGCACTATTTGCATGGAAAATGCCTAAAGGTCCAGTTAGAAGTAAGTAAGAAGGTAAATCACCCTTTAAATGTTTTAACTACAATAAGATTGGTCATATGGCTTCAAGATGCCCTCATAGATATGCTAGACTAAAAGAAGAAGCTAGAAGAACATACAAGCCTAACCCTGAATATTAGAGATATAGATTTAAGAAGAATAAAGACAAATCTTGTTACATTACTGATGAAGGAGTGACTGATGATTCTGATGAGGATCCAGCAGACAATGGATGGGTTTTTGTTGCTATAACAGAAGATCAACTGACACCTACTACTCAACCGGTAGAATAGGCCTTGGCAGCTAAAGTTGAAGTAAAGGATGAGTGGATCATTTATTCAGGATTCTCACATCATATGAGAGGAGATAAAGGTAAATTCTTGAACTTTCAAGAATACAATGGAGGCTTAGTGAGATTTGGAGATGACAAAGCTTGTTTGATCAAAGGTAAGGGTACAATATCTCTTGATGGTAAGCATAACACTGACAATGTTTACTATGTTGAAGGATTAAAGCATAATCTTTTGAGTGTTGGCCAATTAGTTTAGAAAGGATTTCGATATAATTCAAAAATGGAAAATGCAAAATCATGAATAGAACTGGTTTGGAAATTGCAACTGGTAATCAGACTAGAGGTAATATCTTTCATTTGAATAACAGTGAAAAGACATGCTTAATTGAACATATTGATGAAAGTTGGCTATGGCAAAAAAGACTCTATCATGTAAACTTTGATTGCATGGCGAAAATCAGTACTATTAAGGCAGTTAGAGATAACTTTGCACACCTTTCCTTGGATCTTACATTTGATCCTAAAAAGAGCTTTCCTTTGAGACATATCTTTCTGGGATGGCTCTTTCATGAGGGTCCTCCTGATCATGAGGTTTTCCCCTTCTTCTGATGGTAGACACCTTTGATTTGGTGTGGTTTCCTCTTGCACAAAATGGACTCTCTTATCACCTCCTTCAGATGAGCTTGGCTTTTCTGGGCATCTATATGCTGGATGGCCTAGTTTTTGATAGTTGTAACACTTCATGGTGGAGAAGTATGAACCTCTTCCAGGTCCATTAGATCTACCCCTTCCTGGGTTGCCTGATCCCCTACCCCTATAGTTGGGTCTTCTCTGAGAATCCCCGCTTTGCTCAATAAGCTTAGACTCTCCCTGGGACCTATGATCTATGTACCTTCCCCCAAAACTACCTCTATGACTGCCTCTGTTTCCTCTACCTCTACCATAATGTTCTTGTTTCTTCTTGTTTCTCTCTTCTACCTTCAATGCTAATTGATAACACTTTTGTAATGTGTTGGGACACCATAGGCTTAACTCTTCCTAAATATTCCATCTTAACCCATTAAGATACCTAGCTACTCTGACATTTTCATCTTCTTGTACCTTAGATCTAAGGCTTAGTTTTTGGAATTCTTCAGTGTAACTACTGACATCTAGGTCTTTCTGTCTCAAGTTTTGTCTCTTCCTATGCAACTAGATTTCATAATCTTCAGGCATGTAGGTGTCTTTGAACTTAGTTACCATTTTCTTCTAGGTGGTTATGGGTTTCTTTCCCTCTTTCACCCTTTCCTCTTGGATGAATTTCCACCAAGTTAAGGCTGCCCCTCTCATTCTGGATTTGGCTACCTTCACTTTCTGTGCTTCAGTAATGCCATCACATTCAAAGTGATTCTCTAGACCCTCTATCCACTCCATTAGTGCTTCTGGTTCCATCTTACCACTAAAAAGGGACCATCTACGGCCTTTCCAACCAAAGCTTTCAAAGCTTGTAAAAAGGTTTCTTGTTCTTTATCCAAGATTGGATCTGGTTCTGGGACTTCTTCCTCTAAGTTTTCCTTCTTATCTTCAGCACTTTCTACTCTCTCACTGACTTCTTCAGTCTTGAATTCTACTTGGTTCAACTTTCTTTCAAGTTGTTGTAATCTTTCCCTAAGGAGTCTATTTTCTTCACCCTAATCCTCCATCCTCTTTGCTAACTCTGCATTGGTCACCATGTTGTCGATGTTGTCTCCCACTGACTCACTACCAGACATATGCTAATCTCTCAACCCAAATCTGAATTGGCTCTGATACCACTATGATGAGGAGGTAGAATAGAAGTTAGTCTTCTTTTGAGGTTGGTGGGCTTTGTTCTCAATGTGCTTCCCAAATCAATCCCTAGGCACAAATGGGATTCTTCTAAACCTTTCTCCTATCTCCTCCTCTCTATTCAACACTGCTTGCACCCTATTGTATTGGACATCACTCCTCCTTACCTTCCATGCTAAGGCATTCAAGTCTGAAATGAGATCCTCTTGTGTGTCACCAAAAATGACCAAGTTTGGTTGTCCAACTGGCTGAATCTCCTCTCTTCCAAGAATGGGCAATTGTTGGAGAACCATGGTTTACCTAACCTTGTTTGCACCTTTAAGGATTTAAATCATATTAATGTGTTGAATAAGCATCTAAACAGGTCTACAAAGTGTGATGACTGTCCTTCACCTTTCAAGAATGAAAATTTCCAAGTTGGGTGCAAAGAACGTTGGTTTACTCAAGGCAACTTCTAGGTTGAAATGGTCATTTTGATCAAATGACTTAGTGAAATGATGAGGAGCTTGTAGTAGGGTGTCTCAAGTCTTAACTTATCAATTTTGATGATTTGAAACCATCACTTACTCCTCCTTCCTTACCGATTTCATGAAATTGTCAAATTTGCTCCAAAAAGGCTACTAGAATTAGCCCTAGTTTTTAGTGAAATTTGTTCACCCTGCTCAATCTGTTATACTTCATGGAAAACCCTTGGAGATGTGGTCTATTGATGATTAATACTCAAGTATTTTTTCTATGGAAAGTATTGTATGGACTGTTTGAGGACTGCCCCACAAAATAGGCACTTTTCAAGGGTCTTTGAGGGATTTAGTGAGGGTTTGCAATTTGAAAGTCTTCTCCATGATACTAGACCCAATTAAATTTTTTATACCTTGCTATGACATATTCCAAACACTCCCAAGGAATCAAACTTCATCTTAGACTACTGTCATTATATCAAACAAGTGTCCTACTACTGCCCTTACACAGAAATAACAGTCTAGATGACTGGGACAGCAACGTTTTTAAGATTTTGCATACTTTTTGAACATTTGTAAACCCAATACAATGAAAGTGTATCAAATATGGATGCAACAAAGACTTAACATGAGTTTGAACACCCTGCAAAGAAAATAAGAAGGGATTTTTATGACTCTTGTTCATACACCACCATCACTGCACTTTTAACAGTCTTAAAACTGTTTACACTTTCTTTCTTTCTTTTAATTTATTTCTTCAATGTGTCCCTGGCTTACAAAGGGGTGTTAATGGCAAGGAAAAAACAATACATATAGCCTCTTAAAGATCTTAAAAGCTGAACACTCAAGCCATGCCACAAAACATGACAGCCTTATGAGACTATGACAGAAAATACACCTTTCTAGGATCCTTATTTAGGTCCTTTACAACCAAATAGTGTACCTTGTCTTCTTAGCATTGAATATATTTACAAATACATTCCATGATGCATAAAAACAAGAATCCATCATTCCATACTATCTTGGAAGATTGGCAAATGAGGTTTTAATAATGAAAACAGTGACTCACAGTTTTACAGTCTGATTACACTTTTGCTTCTTGCATCCAACCAAGTCATGAGAGAGACAAGGATGGTAAAAGGCAATGATAACTCTTGCCAACTTAACTCTTCTTCAACATTTCAAAAGTACAGTGCTATGAACAACAAAGTACCATTCAAACAAATCTAAGAATACCCAAGCCAAGTTGCTCACTCCACATACTTGCCATGGGTTTACAAACACCTGTGCATTGTTAGAAAAGGAAAATGGATGTATGGTACAGTATGTACAGATCCAAAAAATTCCCTCAAAGCCATGGATGAAGAGTCTTTGAAGAAATTAGTTGGACCATGAATGATCTTTCATTGGAACCACAAAACAATGCCTTTCTCAAGAGCACTTCAAACAAAACTTGTTCCAAACCCCAAGAAAAGATCAGAGATCACTACTAAAAAATCAAAGGAGATCACATCAATCAAAAATAGGTTCAGTACAGACTCATGGAGCCATGGTATGGACTGTACTCTAAAAAGTGCAGAAAACTAGTTAAAAACTCACAAAATACAAGCACAAACAAGTATTTCTCTTATTTTTCCAACATGAACAACCCATACAATGATTGGAACATGGTTTTTATACATGTGCCAACTTATTGAAGCCCTTGTATGGACAGGTACAGGCTGGAACTAACCAAAACCACCAAAAACCACTTTTTTGACAACTTTTGACAACTTTTTGTTGCTCAAAAATTGCATTTTGACTTCCGGTGACTTGGCATTCAAACCAATGACTCAACATCATTTAGAAACACTAAATAAACATTCTCCAATGCCTTTCAAGGCTTTACAACATCAAAAATTCAAAAATGCTCATTTGGACCCAAAATTGACAATTTTTAGCCTATCGAGCAAAAAACCAAAAAAAACTTGGAAACTCACAAAATGAGTTCCAAACCTTATTAAACCACAAAACAAACCTATTAAACCTACTAGAAGCATAAAAATAAACACACATGCTTAATTTGCAATAAAATGTTATACCTGCTAGGATTTCAGCATTCAGGTGCTCAGGTGCTCCTGCACCATACTCCCCTAAGGACAAAGAAGTCATGTGACTCCTTTGGGCAGTAAAGAAAGAGGAATTATAGCTTTGAGAAAGTCACTTTCAGGTATCCATGTGGCTTCAAAAGCTGGTTTATCCTTCCACTTGATAAGATGCTCCATGTAGGTATGGTGTCTTGTCTTTTTGATGATTCTTGAGTATAGTACCTGCTGAGGTATGGGAGTAGAAGAAGAGGGGAGAGAAAGATCAGAAAGGGAATGAGAAAGATCTGAAACTCTTTGTGAATCTGATGGTAGCTCCCCTTTGAATGGCACCAAATCTGCAACATTGAAAATAGGAGACATAGAAACTTCCTTAGGCAAATCAACTTTGTAAGCATTATGGCCATATTTAGCCAAGATTTTGCATGGTCCTACTCTTCTCATTTTCAACTTAGTAGGCACTCCTTTTTGTAACCATGACTTGTTGAGATGGACTATCACATAATCACCCACTAAAAATTGAACATCTTTTTTTGAAGCATCAACTCTCTCCTTAACCTTTTGAGTAGTTTCCTGTAAAGACTTCTATACCTGCTCATGAATTTCTTTCATAGACTGTGCCATATCTTCTGTTGTACCACTCACATGCTACAAATTAGTTACATCATTTAACTCAAAAACACCTCTAGGATGCATTCCATAAACAATCTGAAATGGTCTCTTACCAGTGGATCTGTTTACACTGTCATTGTATGCAAACTCTGCCTGATGGATGAGTTGATCCCAACTTTGCCCATATTCTTTGGTAAGACATCTGAGTAGGTTACCCAATGTTCTGTTCACCACTTCTATTTGGCCATCTGTCTGTGGATGGTAAGTTGAGCCAAAAGACAAGTTAGTACCCAATTTCTTCCATAAAGTTTTCCAAAAATGACCCAAAAACTTAGCATCTCTATCAGATACAATGCTGGATGGCAAACCATGAATTCTTACAACTTTCTTAAAGAAAAGAAAAGCAATGTGACTAGCATCATTAGTAGTTTTGCAAGGTATGAAATGTGCCATTTTACTGAATCTGTCAACAACCACAAAAATACTATCACATCCTGTTTTTGTTTTGGGCAAACCTACCACAAAATCCATACTGATGCAATCCCAAGGCCTAGAAGGTATGGGAAGAGGCTGATACAAACCAGCATTCGTGCTAGTACCCTTGTCTTTCTAACATACCATGCATTGCTCAACATATTTCCTGACATCTGCCTGCATCTTAGGCCAAAAATAGTGCCTCTGAACCAATTCCAAAGTCTTATTAAGACCAAAGTGACCACTCAAGCAACCATTGTGCTTTTCCTGTATCAGATTCTCCCTCATTGAACCTTTTGGCACACACAGCTGTCCACCCCTGAATAACAATCCATTTTGCAAAGTATAGTCAGCATATTCACTATGAAAAGTATTCTGAAAATCTTGACAAACTTTGTAAATATCAGCAAAATCAGAATCATGTGGATATAAATCCTTAAAACATTCTATACCAATACTTCTAATCTGAATTTCTTGAACAGTAAGTAACCTTCTACTCAATGCATCAGCTACTTTATTGCACTATCCTTTCTTATGCTTCAAAGTAAAGGTATATGCTTGTAAAGACTCTACGCATTTAACATGTCTATGACTAAGCTTATCCTGTGAATTGAGAAAACTAAGTGCCTGGTTGTCAGTGTAAAC
The DNA here is from genome assembly GCF_030272615.1 of Cryptomeria japonica. Classification (NCBI taxonomy): domain Eukaryota; kingdom Viridiplantae; phylum Streptophyta; class Pinopsida; order Cupressales; family Cupressaceae; genus Cryptomeria; species Cryptomeria japonica. The sequence continues at coordinate 161,666,196 of NC_081405.1, forward strand.
CACAAATTCTTTAGGAAGAAGGTAATGCCTCCATTTCCTAAGTGCCTGAACCAAAGCATACATTTCAAGATCATATGAAGAATATTTCTTCTTAGCATCATTAAGCTTTTCACTGAAAAATGCAACAGGTCTATTATCCTGACTCAAAACAGCACCAATAGCAATATTACTTGCATCACACTCTAAGGTAAACAATTTGTCAAAACTAGGTAGGATCAACACTGGTTGAGTAGCAACTCTGACTTTCAGCAATTCAAATCCCTTGTTGGCTGCTTCTGTCCACTGAAATTTCACTTTCACACCACCCTTAATGGTTTCCAACATAGGTGTACATATTTCACTGAAACCTCTGATAAATTTCCTATAAAATTGAGCAAGTCCATGAAAACTCCTAACATCACTAGCATTCTTAGGGGTTGGCCAATTAACTATGGCTTCTACCTTATCTGGATCCATCTTCAAATCATCCCCTGAAACAACAAAACCCAAATAGACCAGCTCTTGCTTAAGGAAATCACATTTTTCTAGGTTGATAGTAAGTTGTTCATCATTCAATCTTTGTAAGACAATCTGCAAATGTTGGAGGTGTTCTTCCTTGGTTTGACTGAAAATTAAGATGTCATCAAGGTACACAACTACAAACCTACCTATGAAGTCATGTAACACCTCATTCATCAATCTCATAAATGTACTGGGTGCATTTGTTAACCCAAATGGCATGACTAGCCATTCATACAACCCCTCATTTGTCTTGAAAGCTGTTTTCCATTCATCTCCCTCTTTGATGCGGATTTGATGATAACCACTTTTTAGGTCTATCTTACTAAAATATTTTGCTCCCCCTAAACAATCCATAAGATCTTCTATCCTAGGAATGGGGAATCTATACCTAATTGTGATCCTATTTATTGCTCTTGAATCTGTACAAAGTCTCCAAGCCCCACCTTTCTTAGGTGTTAACACTGTGGGTACTGCACATGGACTAATACTTTTTCTAATCATTCCTTGGTCTAATAGCTCTTGGATTTGTCTTGCCACTTCCTGATTTTGTTCAGGTGTCATTTTGTAAGCAGCTTTGTTTGGTAAGGATGCACTTGGGATGAAATCTATCTGGTGGCTAATGGCTCTCTGAGGAGGTAGAGAGGTTGGTTGACCATCATTAACAATTGACTTAAACTGATCTAGAATTCACTACACCTCATTTGGGATTTCTATCTTCCTTTCTTTCTTTTCATCAACTGGTTTAGTTACCAATGCAAAACCTATGCCATCACCTTCTTTTAGGGTATGAATGAACTCCTTTTCACCAACTAACAAAATGTTGGGAACTTTTGGTTTGCTGCCCTCACTCTCTTCATTAAGGGACTGAATTTTATAGTTGATACCATTCTTGAAAAATGAGTATGAGTTCTTTTCTCCATCATATTGTGCTTTCCTGTCAAATTGCCACGATCTTCCTAAAAGCAAATGACAAGAATCCATAGGTAGTATATCACACAAAATCTTATCTTAGTACTCACCTATGTTAAACTCTACCCATGTTTATTCACTCACCAATACATGCTGCCCTTTTTCCAACAATGTGACCTTGTAGGGCTCATTGTGTTGTATTCTAGGTAAATGAAGTTTTGTAGCAGCTTCTTTTGATATGATGTTATCAGTTGATCCTGAGTCAATGATAACTTTGCACACCTTTCCTTGGATCTTACATTTGATCGTGAAAAGAGCTTTCCTTTGAGACATATCTTTCTGGGATGGCTCTTTCATGAGGGTCCTCCTGATCATGAGGTTTTCCCCTTCTTCTGATGGTAGACACCTTTGATTTGGTGTGGTTTCCTCTTGCACAAAATGGACTCTCTTATCACCTCCTTGAGATGAGCTTGGCTTTTCTGAGCATCTATATGCTAGATGGCCTAGTTTTTGAAAGTTGTAACACTTCATGGTGCAGAAGTATAAACCTCTTCCAGGTCCATTAGATCTACCCCTTCCTGGGTTTCCTGATCCCCTACTCCTATAGTTGGGTCTGCTCTGAGAATCCCCACTTTGCTCAATAAGCTTAGACTCTCCCTGGGACCTATGATCTGTGTACCTTCCCCCAAAACTGCCTCTATGACTGCCTCTGTTTCCTCTGACTCTGCCTCTACCATTATGTTCTTGTTTCTTCTTGTTTCTCTCTTCTACCTTCAATGCTAATTGATAACACTTCTGTAATGTGTTGGGACACCATAGGCTTAACTCTTCCTAAATATTCCATCTTAACCCATTGAGATACCTAGCTACTCTGACATTTTCATCTTCTTGTACCTTAGATCTAAGGCTTAGTTTTTGGAATTCTGCAGTGTAACTACTGACATCTAGGTCTTTTTGTCTCAAGTTTTGTCTCTTCCTATGCAACTAGATTTCATAATCTTCAGGCATGTAGGTGTCTTTGATCTTAGTTACCATTGTCTTCCAGGTGGTTATGGGTTTCTTTCCCTCTTTCACCCTTTCCTCTTGGATGAATTTCCACCAAGTTAAGGCTGCCCCTCTCATTCTGGATTTGGCTACCTTCACTTTCTGTGCTTCAGTAATGCCATCACATTCAAAGTGATTCTCTAGACCCTCTATCCACTCCATTAGTGCTTCTGGTTCCATCTTACCACTAAAAAGGGACCATCTACGGCCTTTCCCATCAAACCTTTCAAAGCTTGTAAAAAGGTTTCTTGTTCTTTATCCAAGATTGGCTCTGGTTCTGGGACTTCTTCCTCTAAGGTTTCCTTCTTATCTTCAGCACTTTCTACTCTCTCACTGACTTCTTCAGTCTTGAATTCTACTTGGTTCAACTTTTTTTCAAGTTGTTGTAATCTTTCCCTAAGGAGTCTATTTTCTTCACCCTGATCCTCCATCCTCTTTGCTAACTCTGCATTGGTCACCATGTTGTCGGTGTTGTCTCCCACTGACTCACTACCAGACATATGCTAATCTCTCAACCCAAATCTGAATTGGCTCTGATACCACTATGATGAGGAGGTAGAATAGAAGTTAGTCTTCTTTTGAGGTTGGTGGGCTTTGTTCTCAATGTGCTTCCCAAATCAATCCCTAGGCACAAATGGGATTCTTCTAAACCTTTCTCCTATCTCCTCCTCTCTATTCAACACTACTTGCACCCTATTGTATTGGACATCACTCCTACTTACCTTCCATGCTAAGGCATTCAAGTCTGAAATGAGATCCTCTTGTGTGTCACCAAAAATGAACAAGTTTGGTTGTCCATCTGGCTGAATCTCCTCTCTTCCAGGAATGGGCAACTGTTGGAGAACCATGGTTTACCTAACCTTGTTTGCACCTTTAAGTATTTCAATCATATTAATGTGTTGACTGAGCATCTAAACAGGTCTACAAAGTGTGATGACTGTCCTTCACCTTTCAAGAATGAAAATTTCCAAGTTGGGTGCAAAGAACGTTGGTTTACTCAAGGCAACTTCTAGGTTCAAATGGTCATTTTGATCAAATGACTTAGTGCAATGCTGAGGAGCTTGTATTAGGGTGTCTCAGGTCTTAACTTATCAATTTTGATGATTTGAAACCATCACTTACTCCTCCTTCCTTACCGATTTGATGAAATTGTCAAATTTTCTCCAAAAAGGCTACTAGAATTAGCCCTAGTTTTAGTGAAATTTGTTCACCCTGCTCAATCTATTATACTTCATGGAAAACCCTTGGAGATGTGGTCTATTTATGATGAAGAATCAAGGATTTTTTCTATGGCAAGTATTGTACGGACTATTTGAGGACTGGCCCACAAAATAGGCACTTTTCAAGGGTCTTTGAGGGATTTAGTGAGGGTTTGCAATTTGAAAGTCTTCTCCATGATACTAGACCCAATTAAATTTTTTATACCTTGCTATGACATATGCCAAACACTCCCAAGGAATCAAACTTCATCTTAGACTACTATCATTATATCAAACAAGTGTCCTACTGCTGCCCTTACACAGAAATAACAATCTAGATGACTGGGACAGCAACGTTTTTAAGATTTTGCATACTTTTTGAACATTTGTAAACCCAATACAATGAAAGTGTATCAAATATGGATGCAACAAAGACTTAACATGAGTTTGAACACCCTGCAAAGCAAATAAGAAGGGATTTTTATGACTCTTGTTCATACACCGCCATCACTGCACTTTTAACAGTCTTAAAACTGTTTACACTTTCTTTCTTTCTTTTAATTTATTTCTTCAATCTATCCCTGGCCTACAAAGGGGTGTTAATGGAAAGGCAAAAAAAATACATATAGCCTCTTAAAGATCTTAAAAGTTGAACACTCAAGGGATGCCACAAAACATGACAGCCTTATGAGACTATGACAGAAAATACACCTTTCTAGGATCCTTATTTAGGTCCTTTACAACCAAATAGTGTACCTTGTCTTCTTAGCATTGAATACATTTACAAATACATTCCATGATGCATAAAAACAAGAATCCATCATTCCATACTGTCTTGGAAGATTGGCAAATGAGGTTTTAATAATGAAAACAGTGACTCACAGTTTTATAGTCTGATTACACTTTTGCTTCTTGCATCCAACAAAGTCATGAGAGAGACAAGGATGGTAAAAGGCAATGATAAGTCTTTCCAACTTAACTCTTCTTCAACATTTCAAAAGTACAGTGCTATGAACAACAAAGTACCATTCAAACAAATCTAAGAATACCCAAGCCAAGTTGCTCACTCCACATGCTTGCCATGGGTTTACAAACACCTGTGCATTGTTAGAAAAGGAAAATGGATGTATGGTATAGTATGTACAGATCCAGAAAATTCCCTCAAAGCCATGGATGAAGAGACTTTGAAGAAATTAGTTGGACCATGAATGATCTTCCATTGGAACCACAAAACAATGCCTTTCTCAAGAGCACTTCAAACAAAACTTGTTCCAAACCCCAAGAAAAGATCAGAGATCACTACTAAAACATCAAAGGAGATCACATCAATAAAAAAATAGGTTCAGTACAGACTCATGGAGCCATGGTACGGACTGTACTCTAAAAAGTGCAGAAAACTAGTTAAAAACTCACAAAATACAAGCACAAACAAGTATTTCTCTTATTTTTCCAACATGAACAACCCATACAATGATTGTTAAATGGTTTTTATACATGTGCCAACTTATTGAAGCCCTTGTACAGATAGGTACAGGCTGGAACTAACCAAAACCACCAAAAACCACTTTTTTGACAACTTTTGGACAACTTTTTGTTGCTCAAAAATTGCATTTTGACTTCCGGTGACTTGGCACTCAAACCAATGACTCAACATCATTTAGAAACACTAAATAAACATGCTCCAATGCCTTTCAAGGCTTTACAACATCAAAAATTCAAAAATGCTCATTTGGACCCAAAATTGACAATTTTTAGCCTACCAAGCAAAAAACCAAAAAAATCTTGGAAACTCACAAAATGAGTTCCAAACCTTATTACACCACAAAACAAACCTATTAAACCTACTAGAAGCATAAAAATAAACACACATGCTTAATTTTCAATAAAATGTTATACCTGCTAGGATTTGAGCATTCAGGTGCTCAGGTGCTCCTGCACTAGTCTTATTTCTCAAATTGAACCATCATTGGTTAATGAGGCATGTGAAGATAAATATTGGATTAAAGCTATGGAAGAAGAATTAGAACAAATTGAGAAGAATAACACTTGGACATTAGTTTGTTGGCATATGCACACTCCAATGAGACATTGTAGGTGATTGAAGGTTTTGTCATTGATGGCAACCTTACAATCCTATAGCACTGGCAAGGCATTACACTGGCATCAACAGATCACACTCTACATTGGCACTCAGACCACCGACACCGGCACAGAGAAAGGAAGCATACCGGCACAAAGACCGATAGGATTTTTGATATATTATATTTTATTTATTATTGTAAAAACTTTGTAAGCCGAGTTGGCAAGTTGTAAAATGACTCTTATATATAAGAGAGATCATTGTAGACATTTTGTAAGTAAGGAGAAAGTAAGAAAAGGAAGAAATATTAGGCAGACCTATTATGTGAAATATAGGTTAAGGGTTTATGTAAGAAGCAGAGCAAAAACCGGTACTAGATCTGGCATTATAGATGCTTTTTGAAGCAGTACAAGATATTGGATTTGTATAATCCATCATTGTAGGTCAGTGAGACTTCCCATTTAGTAGTGAGCTCTAGGCAGTTGGCCTTCCTGCATGTGTAGGCCCCTCTTGTAAGTAATATTCTCTTATTTGCCAGTAAGTGAATATTGTGGGTCACAAATCCCACCAAGGTTTTTCCCACACTGGGTTTCCTCATTCAATCATTATGTTATGGTGTATTTTTCATGTGGTTGCTTTTAATTATGTTCATTGCATTATTTATTGCATACCGGTACACTATTATAATATGCTCTACATGTTTTAAGTTAAGAAATTCTATTCACCAGTTAGATACTGATTCACCCCCCCCTCTTAGTATCTATGGGAATCCTAACAATTGGTATTAGAGCTTGGTCCTCTATTTTCAGAAGCCTAATAGCTTGAGGAAGATCTTGACACCAGTAAAGATGGAAAATCTGATGAAGTAGCTCTTTCAGAGTATGATGCAGAGAAACTGAAAAAATATCAAATTAGAAGATGATCTAAAAGCAGCCCAGGATATCATTCAGGCACTTCAAGAAAATCTTACCATTTCAAGAAACAAGAGAAAAGAACTTTGTGAAAAGATGCAAAATGAGAATGATGAAAAGGAATCTCTTAATGATATGATAAACAAGCTAAAACAAGAGAACATGACAACAAAGAATGAGATGTAGGATATGACTATGAGATTTTGTAAAGAAATTGAAGATAGAAAGAAGAATGAAGAAGATTTGACCAGAAGACTAAGTGATGCTGCAAATGAAAACACAAGACTCAGCTATGAAAATGATTTGTTAAAGACAGATCTGATGCACACTCAGAATGACTCCAATGAACTAATGAGGCAGAAAGAAGTACTAGAAAGAGAACTAGATACTACAAATCAACATAAAGAAAAATTCAAGAAAAGCTCAAAGGAACTTGGTAACTTGCTAAAAAATCAAAAACCTAAAGGTGACACTTCTGGAATTGGCTTTGAAGTTGGTGAAAGCTCCAGTACTGCAAACACACAGGATCATGGCAAACCGGTAAGGCAACCTAATGCTTATAAATTCAATGGAAAATGCTTTAACTATAATAAGTATGGTCATAGAGAAAATGAATGTAGATCTAGAAACTATCATAATATCAACACACCCACCGGTCAATGTTCAAAATGCAACAAAGTTGGTCACAACTCTGAAAATTGCAGAATGAATGTGAGATGTTATGTTTGTGGAAGATTTGGACACCTATCTAATCAATGCAAAACACAAACTGACATAGGATATGGCAAAGCTATTCAGAAGAATAATGTGACTTGTTATGCATGTAACAAAATTGGACATATTGCAAAATTCTATAGAAGCAAAGGATCACCGACAGGAAACAAAAGTTCTAGCTTGAAAGGTAAAGAAAAATTTGAAGAGGTTAAGCAAGAATTCTCAAAACAATGGATTAGAAAAGTTGATCTAAATGTTGGGAATACTACTCCACCAGTAGAATAGAGTATTACTCCACCGACAGAACAGAGTAGTGCTCCACCAACAGGAAGTTCTTCGTCAAATTGAAGAAAGTTTCTTTGAGGGTTTGGCAATCTAAGGACACATGTGCTATTATTCCCTCGGTTAGAGATAAGAAGTTGGAAATTACTTCTATATCGGTAGACAATGTTAAGTGACTACTTAACCGGCATACATTAAATGTGGTAGATGGCAAATAAACTTTATAAATTTATGGTTTCGGCTCCATTTCACTTCACTAAGATTTCAAACATTCGAAGAGCGCTAAGGGATTTCGAGCAAAGAGGCAAGAACACTTCGAGAGATCAATTCACCCTAAGGCAAAAAAAGGTATTTATCATCATGGCATCCACCTCTGCACTTGAATATATAGAAAACCCTATTGTAGTCGAGGTTATAAAACTCCCTAGGCCCGTATTTCAACTAGTTCCCGAGGTAGCAAAGAAAGATGACACTGTAGGTGCTTTTTCTCAAATTCCAAAAGGAGCTGTTTATGCTGAAGACACCAGAATTTACATTCATTGCAACATAGAGGAATTAGGAGATGAAGAGATCAAAACAATGTATAAATCTGTCATATGTGATAATTCTAGAAATGTAAAATTGGAACATAAAATCATTGAAACCCTAGGATTTACTGAAATCCTCTGCATTCCTGAATTTCCCAAGGATGTGATTAGGATAGTCTTAAGAAGGGTACATGGTGAATTTTTTTGGTTAGATCCAATTCACAAAATTACCAAGGAAGCTATGAAAGTTGTCACATGGTTACCTTCCACTAGTAAAAGACTAGACAAGACTAAGGTCTCAAATGACCTAGTAACTAAACTAACTGGTGCAACATCAGACAGAAGGTCCTTGAGGGTAAATGATGTAACAGATATAAATGTGAGATTTATTAGCGTGATTTTAGGGTATAAAGCTACTCATACAAATAGACTCAACTCAGTTTCAAGTTTATGTATTAAGAGTGCCTATGACATGATTACAGACAATGTGAAAATTGACATATGTGAATGGTTAAAAGGTGAGTTAATTGACAACTTAGGCAAGATAAAGAAAGATAAGAAAGGAACTTTTAGGTTTGGTAATCTGCTTGTATGCTTGATGCTACACATAACCAAACAGGTTCCCGGTATAGGCTATAAAGAACTTGGATTTGATATACCGGTAGGAAAATAGTTAATAGAACTATTGAATAACATGGGTGAAGACAAGGAAAAGAACACTCATGACTACTTTCAAGTACTTAAGGCCAAAATGAAGAAGAGAATCAGATTATCATAGAAGATTGTTGACAAATACAAGGATGATATATGTTTTGTAATAAAAAAGGATGAGATCTGGATGGAAGCAGTCATCCCAAGAACAATCTGGGTAATAGAGATGGGTTATGAGACTGATGATCATATAATTGAAACTTATGCTAAAGCACTTCTGGAAGCACCAAATGAACCAAAGGAAGAAGTATTTGGTAGTGCTAAAACCATAGAAAGTCAAATACAATCTAAGAAGAGAGTGAGAAAGGTTAAAGTAGTTGTGAGAAGAGGTTCTAGACATGCTATGGCTATTAAAGAAGATGTATTGAAACAAATCGGTATCACTGTGGATGAGTTAGGAACTCTACAACCCGAAACTCACCTATCACCGGTAGCTACTTCTTTGAAGAATGACATGCCCGCAACCCTCAAAAGAGTTGTAAGGAAAAGAGATCCTTCATCGGCAACCACACCCTCACCTAGGAGAACTAGACAAAAACAACAAGCAGTGAGATCTCCAGTTAGAAAGACTCCACCAAAGAAGAAATTGACACCAAAGAAGAAGACAAAACAAAATATGGCCCCTCTTGACATATTGCTAAATGAAATTACAAAGGAAGGGAAACTAAAGAATATAAAGAAATTGTATGACACTCTGATAGCAGATGAAAAAGAACAAGTGGAAAATAGTATTATTTTGCACATGGACATGTATAAGAAATTTTTGATGGAAGTGATAGATGAAGTACCAGATGAATTGTTCAAAAGACTGGAAGCAAGAAGACAAGTTGTTATAGAGCTTGATAAGAAAATCAAAATTGAAAAGTTACTAGCTGTTTACCCAGTAAACTCACCTAAGGAGATAGATGATTTAATTGCAGAAGCCAACCAGTCAGTATTCTCTACTGCACACCGGCATATTACTTTAATGGTTGGAAGAGTTAATGAGATAATTGAAGAAACAGAAAATGCATGGGATATATTCCTAGTTGAAAAAGAAAAATAGGAAGATTACCTGAGCCACAAACCTATAAAGGTATATCAGAAGGACAAGCACAAGGGTAAAGGAAAAGTTGGTGGACCTCCTAGTATCAAAGTAAAAGACAACTTACCCCCACCTCCTTTCATTACATCACCGGTAACAACAACTACAGAAGATCAACCGACAATTGAAAGTATGAATATGGATGATATAAATCATAGTCCTGAAGTCTTATACATAGTAGATGTTGATACACAAAAGATCAACATTGTGGTAGATAAAGATACAACTGGTAAGACAGACATGGCTAGTGAGCCATTGGTAACTGAGCAAAATGATCAAACACAAGAGAAACCGATAGATAATAACACAGGACAACAGACACAGACAGATAAACAAGAAGAGCAAAAGGCTCCAGAACAGGTACAGGAACAAATTCATGAAGAAACAATACAACCGCCAACAGGAGAAGTACAAAAACCATTGCTTAAGGAAATGCAAACACAAACAGACCTACTAGAGGTCACAACAAGCTTGGTTACTTCCTCCACCAACAGAGTTCAGAATGTTAGTTCATCATCAGCAAGCTATAAATCAACTAATGTAATTGAAGTACTCTTAGATTCAATCAAAAGGATAACAGATTGTAGTTCACAAGCTTATAAAGCTATAGATGACACAATCCCAATTTTGAAGAGGCTAGCTCCTAATTGCAATATAGACAATAAAGATTCATTAAGTCAAATTGACATTTTGTCCAAGTACATCACTGAGAACACAATGACAATTGAGAAAATAAAGGAAGAGGAATTAAAGGATAAGATGGAACTTGGAAAGCAAAAATTCTTTGAAAATCAGATAAAGAAGTGTACAAGGGAATTTGACACATTTCTACCAGAACTATGCAACTTATTAAAGGAATTTAAAACTCTATATAAAGATACTTGCAAAGCAAACTTTTTGACAGTAGACATAGATAAGAAGATGAGCTAGGTACAGGATGAGATCAATAAACTTGCAGATAGTTTTGTTAACTCACCTGATACATTATCAGTTTTTGAACAAAAGATAACATGTTTTGAGGAAGAGTTACTTAAGCTAGGAAGAGAAAAGGAGAGAATAGTGGATAAGGCAAAGAATTTGAGACTAAGACTGAGTCCAAGATTGGACTATCTAGCATTCATGCGGAAGTAAATATCTGAGGCACTTGTACAAGGACAAAGAACATCGACAGAGCATATGCAGCACCTCGTCGGTACAGTTCAAAGAATAGAGACAACAATAAGAGACAGTAAGAAGTTTATGGAGAGTATAAACTTGATTTTGGTGGATCTATTTCAAATTGTAACTACCCAGTTACAAGGTTGAGGCTACAACTCTATTGACACCTTGACAACCTTTGTCATTGATGCCAAAGGGGGACTAGTAATATGAGAAAATAAGAAAAATAACCGGCAGAAGAATTATCTACTCAGGGGGAGCATATCTTTTTTGTAACACATTTTTGGTAACATATTTTTAGATTACAGTTTTGGATACACTTTTGAATTTTCTCATGAGTGTTGCCATCAATGCCAAAGGGGGAGATTTTTGGCATATGCACACTCCAATGAGACATTGTAGGTGATTGAAGGTTTTGTCATTGATGGCAACCTTACAATCCTATGGCACCAGCAAGCCTATACACCGACATAAACATATCACACTCTACACCGGCACTGACACAAAGAAAGGAAGCATATCGGCACTGAGGGTGACATGATTTTTGATATATTATATTTTGTTTATTATTGTAAAAACTTTGTAAGCCGACTTGGCAAGTTGTAAAATGACTCTTATATATAAGAGAGATCATTGTAGACATTTTGTAAGTAAGGAGAAAGTAAGAAAAGGAAGAAATATTAGGCAGACCTATTATGCAAAATATAGGTTAAGGGTTTATGTAAGAAGTAGAGCAGAAACCGGTACTGGATCTAGCATTATAGATGCTATTTTGAAGCAGTACAAGATACAGGATTTGTATTATCCATCATTGTAAGTCAGTGAGACTTCCCATTGAGCAGTGAGCTCTAGGTAGTTGGCCTTCCTGCATGTGTAGGCCCCTCTTGTAAGTAATATTCTCTTATTGGCCAGTAAGTGAATATTGCGGGTCACAAATCCCACCGAGGTTTTTCCCACACTAGGTTTCCTCATTAAATCATTGTGTTATGGTGTGTTTTTCATGTGGTTGCTTTTAATTCTTGCATACCGGTACACTGTTATAATATGCTCTACATGTTTTAAGTTAAGAATTCTATTCACCGGTTAGCTACTAATTCACCCCCCCCCCTCTCAGTATTTGTGGGAATCCTAACATAGTTTCCCTACCTAAAGATAAAAATGTAATTGGAACCAAATGGGTATTCAGAAACAATCTTAATAAAGATGGTAAGATTATCATAAATAAAGCAAGACTAGTGTGTAAGGGATATTCTCAGAAAGAAGGAATTGATTACAATGAAACCTTTGCACCGGTAGCTAGAATTGATGCAGTCAGATTATTTTTTGCTTTTGCAGCACATAAGAAGTACAAAGTATATCAAATGGATATTAAATGTGCATTTTTGAATGGAGATCTTGAAGAAGAAGTTTACATTGAACAACCTGATGGATTTTCTTTAACAGATAACAAAGATATGGTTTGCAGGTTAGGAAAAGCTTTGTATGGATTGAAGCAAGCTCCAAGAGCTTGGTATGCAAGATTGGATAAGTATCTTTTGAAGATTGGTTTTTCTAAAGGTAATGCAGACAACAATTTATATTATAAAGTGACTAATGATGACATCTTGGTTATAGAAGTTTTTGTTGATGATATAATCTTTGGAGGAGAAGATGGATTATGTAAAGAATTTTCTTTTAAAATGCAACAAGAATTTGAAATGTCTATGATTGGAGAAATAAAATTCTTTTTAGGATTGCAGATTTCACAGACTGATAAAGGTATATTCTTGAGTCAATCCAAGTACTTAAAGGAGTTACTAAAGAAATTTGGGATGGAGAACTCTAAACTGGTAAGCACACCTATGACTACAAATGACAAACTATCACTAAGGGATGAATCTACACTTGTTAATCTAGCTAGATACAAATCTATGATAGGAGGTTTATTGTATTTGACACAAACCAGACCTAATATTATGAATGCAGTATGTATTGTTTCAAGATTTCAGAGTAATCCTAGAGAAAATCATGAATCAACAGTAAAAAGAATTTTCCGATACTTACAAGGCACTATAAATCTTGGATTATGGTATCCTAGACATGAAAACTTTGAATTATGTGCATACATAGATGCAAATTGGGCAGGAGATGTGGATGATAGAAAAAGCACCACTGGCGGTGCATTCTTTCTTGGAAACAGACTAGTTTCTTGGTTGAGTAAGAAACAAAGTTGTACATCTTTATCAACAGCAGAATTAGAATATGTTGCAGTAGCAACTAACTGTACATAGGTACTATAGCTTAAGCAAATGTTGAAGGACAAAAAGGTAAAATGCAAGGAACCTATTACTATCTATTGTGATAACACTACAACAATTGATATATCTAAGAATCCAGTATTACATTCTAAAACCAAACATGTTTCTATCAAACTAAATTTTCTAAGGGAAAATGTTGAAGCAAAGGAAATAAAACTGGTTTATGTGAATAATAAAGAGCAAATTGCAAATATCTTTACTAAACCTCTACCTAAGGAGACTTTTGAATATCTTAGAGACCAGCTTGGGGTCATACCCCCACCGATAGAGACTTAGGAAGTTGATGATTGTCATCAACCGACAGAATTACTAGAGAAATCTTTTACTCTGGCTTTAATGAGGAAGCTACTTCTTAGGGGGAGTAGTTGGTATACTAAATTGATTGGTATTTTGTATATGAACTTGACTTGGTAATAACTTTGGCATTTGATATCAAAGGGGGAGAGATTGGTATGGAAAAACACAAGGAAAACACATGTTGCTCGCAGGGGGAGAGACTGTTATTTGGGAGAGATTATTACTCTCTATATCTGTATTTTGATTTCTGGTTATGATCTCTTTTCGGAGATTGTTGGTTTTTGTTATTTGGCATTTCTATTTTGGCACTTTGATGGCTTTTCCATCTTGTGTTGCCATCAATGCCAAAGGCAGTGATTATTGGTATTTTGGTATGGTTTTGTCATTGATGTCAACACCTACTAAACACTTATCAACTCTGGCATTTTGGAGTATCAACAAAATTCACCAGCAAGCAAGTGACTTATGCACAGTCACCAGTATCTGGTACACTGGCAGGATATAATGATCACCGACACTTGGAATGATATGGAAAACACTTGGTTATGTCGAAGACATCATGTGGACAATTTGTCTTGGAGTTTTGTTTACTAGTATATTAGCATTTGCATATTTGTTGTTACCGACAAATAGGTCCAGGTTACACTGGCAGGTTTATCTTTTCCAAATCAACATGGCATGCTATGGAGATGACTTATTGTTGTTGTAAATGCATTAAGCTGACATATTGAATCGGTTATTGCATCAGGTATTAGTTGATTTTTAAATTAATTTTATTGTAATATCTTGTAGAGCCGACCTACTAAAATTGGTCTTAGGGTATGGTATAAATGTAAGATCTTATTTGTAAGATCGAATGAGGAATGCGAAAAAGGATTGTGTGAAGGTATATGCGAGAATAAGAAGAGCTATACATGCAGACATCATTTGAAGATTGAAGGAGGGTTTTTTAGAAGACAATCAGAACTACACTGGTACTGAATCTAGCATATGAAGATCCTATTTTGTGTAGTACATTCTTATTGGATTTAACCATCCAACTATAGTCAGTGTGACTCCTATTTTGTGTTTTAGCAGTGAGCTCTAGGCGCTTGGCCTTTCTACATGTGCAGACCCCATTTGTATACACTTACTATCTGCAGTAGTATCATCTGATTATGGATAAGGTTTCCCATAGTGGTTTTTTCCCTTACAGGGTTTCCACGTACAAATATTGGTGTTATGTGTTGTGGATGACTTTATCTTTTTCTTTCATGCATTAATCCTTACCGGTATTACAATTAACTGTTAAAACTATCTAGTGGCATATTAGACCAGTTACCGGTATTAAGCATTAAGTTGGTTAAGTTGTTTTTGGTTTGAATTTATTTTACCACTGATTCACCCCCCCCCCCCTCTTAGTTGTCTCTGGGACCTAACATCCAAGTGCTGGTGAACAATATATGTTGCTGGTGAAATAGATACCAGTGACTGTGCATAAGTCACTTGCTTGCCAGTGAACATTGCCAATTCTCCAAGTGCCAGAGTTGATAAGTGTTAATAGGTGTTGACATCAATGACAAAACCATATCAACATATCCTAAATACCAACAATCTCCCCCTTTGGCATTGATGGCAACACAAGATGGAAAAACCATCAAAGTGCCAAAATAGAAATGCCAAATATCAAAAACCAACAATCTCCCAAAGAGATCATTAATGAGAAATGAAAATACAGATACATAGAGTAATCAATCTCTCCAACAATCTCTCCCCCAAGGGAAAATGTCTTTTTCCATATCAATCTCTCTCTGTTTGAAATCAAATGCCGAAGCAATTAAAAAACCAGGTTCAGATACAAAATACCAACTTATTCAGTATACCAACTACTCCCCCTGAGAAGTAGCTCACCTCATCAAAAGCCACAGTAAAATATTTCTCTGTTAGTTCTATCGGTTGATGACAAACATCAACTGTCCAAGTTTCTACCAGTGGGGGTATGACCCCAAGCTGAACTCTGAGATATTCAAAAGTCTCCTTAGGAAAAGGCTTAGTGAAAATATCTGCAATTTGTTATTTAGTATTCACATAAACCAGTTTTACTTCTTTTGCTTCAACATTCTCCTTTAGAAAATTTAGTTTGATAGAAACATGTTTGGTTTTAGAATGTAGTACCAGATTATTAGATATATCAATTGTTGTAGTGTTATCACAAAAGATAGTTATAGGTTCCTTGCATTTTACCTTTATGTCCTTCAACATTTGCTTAAGTCATAATACTTGTGTACAGTTAGTTGTTGCTGCAACATATTCTAATTTTGTTGTTCATAAAGATGTGCAACTTTGTTTCTTACTCAACCAAGAAATTAATCTACTACCAAGAAAAAATGCTCTGCCAGTGGTGCTTTTTCTCTCATATATATCACTTGCTCAATTTGCATCTATGTATGCACATAATTCAAAGTTTTCATCTCTAGGATACCATAAACCAAGATTTGTAGTGCCTTGTAAGTACTAAAAAATCCTTTTTACTGCTGATTCATGATTTTCTCTAGGATTACTCTGAAATCTTGAAACAATACATACTGCATTCATAATATCAGGTCTTGTTTGTGTCAAATACAATAGCCCTCCTATCATAGATTTGTACCTAGTCGAATTAATAGGTGTAGATTCATCCCTTAGAGATAATTTTTCATTTGTAGTCATAGGTGTACTTACCGGTTTAGAGTTTTCCATACCAAATTTATTTAGTAACTCCTTCAAGTACTTAGATTGACTCAAGAATATACCTTTATTAGTCTGTGAAATCTACAATCCTAAAAATAATTTTATCTCTCCAATCATAGACATTTCAAATTCTTGCTGCATTTTAATAGAAAAGTCTTTACCTAATCCATCTTCTCCTCCAAAGATTATATTATCAACAAAAACTTCTATAACCAAGATGTCATCATTAGTTACTTTATAGTATAAGTTGTTGTCAGCATTACCTTTAGAAAAACCAATCTTCAAAAGATATTTATCCAATCTAGCATACCAAGCTCTTGGAGCTTGCTTCAACCCATACAAAGCTTTCCTTACCCTGCAAACCATATCTTTGTTATCTGTCAAATAAAATCCATCAGTTTGCTCAAAGTAAACTTCTTCTTCAAGATTTCCATTCAGAAATGCACATTTAACATCCATTTGATATACTTTGTAGTTCTTGTGTGTTGCAAAAGCCAAGAATAATCTAACTGCCTCAATTATAGCTACTAGTGCAAAGGTTTCATTGTAATCAATTCCTTCTTTCTGTGAATATCCCTTACACACTAGTCTTGCTTTATTTTTTATTACTTTACCATCTTCATTAAGTTTGTTTCTGAATACCCATTTTGTTCCAATTACATTTTTGTCTTTAGACCGGGGAACTAATGTCCATGTGTTATTCTTTTCAATTTGTTCTAATTCTTCTTCCATAGCTTTAATCCAGTGTTTATCTTCACATGCCTCATGAATTGATAATGGTTTAATTTGAGAAATAAGACATACCTCTTCATTTGCCAGTCTTCCTCTTGTCATAACTCCTTGATACTTGTTCCCAATTATTTGATCTTTAAAGTGGTTCAATCTTACATACCGGGGTGTCTTTGTTTGTTGTTGTTATGATTCCATTTACTTCACAGAATGTATTAAATTCCTTAGATGTAAATTCACCTCCTTGATTTGATCTCAGACATTTGATTTTCTTACCGGTTTCATTTTCTACCATCACCTTGAATAGTTTGAATTTCCCAAGTTCTTCTGATTTTTCTCTAAGAAAAGTAACCCAACACATTCTAGAATAGTCATAAATGATTAGCATGAAATTTATAAAGCTTTTAGTTCTAGTTGGACCACATAAGTCAGTATGAATTAAGTCAAGAGCATTATTGGATTTTTCTGGAATACTTTTAAAAGATGCTCTAACTTGTTTTCCAAATTGACATTCCTTACATACCGGATTGTGAGGTTTAACAATCTTAGGTAAATATCTAACTACTTTAGTTGTACTGATTTTCACAATGCAATCAAAGTTTACATGACAGAGTCTCTTATGCCATAACCAAATCTAATCAATATGTGCAATCAAGCATGTCTTTTCATTGTTATTCAAATGAAAGATATTACCTCTAGTTTGATTACCGGTTGCAATTTCCAAACCAGTTCTGTTCATAATTTTGCATTTCCTATTCTTGAATTGTAACTGAAATCTTTTTTCAACTAATTGACCAAAGCTCAAAAGATTATGCTTTAAACCTTCAACATAGTAAACATTGTCGGTGTTATGCTTACCATCAAGAGATATAGTACCTTTTCCTTTGATCAAACAAGATTTATCATCTCCAAATCTTACTAGGCCTCCATTATATTCTTGAAAAGTCAAGAATTTACTTTTATCACCATTCATATGATGTGAACATCCTAAATCAATGATCCATCCATCCTTAACTTCAACTTTAGTTGTCAGGGCCTTCTCTACCAGTTGAACAGTAGGTGCCAGTTGATCTTCTATTATAGCAACAAAAACCCATCCATTGTCTATCGGATCCTCATTAGAATCACCAGTCACTCCTTCATCAACAAGATAACAAGACTTGTCTTTATTCTTCTTAAATTTGTATCTTCGATATTCAGGGTTAGGCTTGTATGTTCTTCTAGCTTCTTCTTTTAATCTTGCATGTCTATCAGGGCATCTTGAAGACATATGATCAATCTTATTACAGTTAAAACATTTAAAGGGTGCTTTACCTTCATACTTACTTCCAACTGGACCTTTAGGAATTTTCCTTGCAAATAGTGCTTCTAGTTCTTCAAGTTCTTCATTTTCTCTCCTACTTTCTTCAAGTTCTCTTGCATAAAAGGCTTTCCAATCAGATTTGTCAAATGATGGTGCAAATGATGTTGATGCCTTAAAAGCTAAATCTGTCTTTATAGTAGCAACATGACCAAATTCCTCAATTTCAAAAGCTGAAAGTTTTCCAATCAATGTATCCCTAGTTACTAATGTATTAGGCATTGTTCTTAACTCATTTATAGCAGTAACTTTCATTTTGTATGTTGGTGGCAATCCTCTTAAAACTTTCGAAACAATTTCATCTTCACTTAAGGTTCCTCCACAACATTTAATACCCAAAACAATTTCATTTACTCTTTCCATAAAAGCAAAAATCCTTTCATCTTCTTCCATTTTCAGATTTTCATACCTAACCTAGAAGCTTTCAAGTTTTGCAATTTTGACTGTGGAATATCCTTCATTCAATGTTTCCAAATGGTCCCAAATAGCTTTAGTAGTAGATCTATCTAATAAACCTGTGATTTTCTAATCTGATAATGCGCTCAAAAGTGCTTCTCTTACTTTGTAATCATTTTCTTCATCTTTTCCTAAGGTAGGTGGATTAGGTTGAATGAGAGTAGGAGAAGTATAGCCATTCTTTGTAACTTCCCATATGTCCTTCCCAATGCAATTCAGATGTGTCTCCATCCTGATCTTCCATATGCCCTAGTTGGTTCTATCAAGTTTAGGACTGTTCTTCCTGAAATAGTTAGAAGACATTGGATCTCCTCAAGCTATTAAACTTCTATAAAAAGAGGACTAAGCTTTGATACCAATTGTTAGGTCCCAGAGACAACTGAGAGGGGGGGGTGAATCAGTTGTCAAATAAATTCAAACCAAAAACTACTTAACCAACCTTAATGCTTAATATCGATAAACCAAACTTTATGTCGGTAGATAGTTTATCAGTTAATAGAAATACCGGTAAAGATTAATGCATGAAATAGAAAGACAATAACATCCAAAACACATAACACCAATATTTGTATGTGGAAACCTTGTAAGGGGAAAACCATGGTGGGAAACCTTACCCACAATCAAATGATACTACTACAGATAGTATGTGTATACAAATGGGGTCTGCACATGCAGAAAGGCCAAGTGCATAGAGCTCATTGCTCAAACACAAATAGGAGTCACACTGACTACAATTGGATGGTTACATCCAATAATAATGTACTACACAAAATAGCATCTTCATATGCTCGATTCAGTACCGGTTCAGTTCTGATATGTCTTCACAGAAACCTTCCTTCAACCTTCAAATGATGTCTGTGTGTATAGCTCTACTAATATTCACATATACTGACTTACAAACCTTCTCACATTCGCATATCGATCTTACAAATAAGATCTTACATATATACCAAAGCCTAAGACCAATTGAGTAGGTCGGCTCTACAAAAGATATTATAATAAAACAATTTACAAGTAAAATAATAACCGATGCAATATCTGATTCAACATGTCGCCTTAATGCATTTACAACAATAACAAGTCATCTCCATAGCATGTCATGCTGATCTGAAATAGATAAGCCTCTCGGTGCTTATTTTGGACCTATTTGTCGGTAACAGCAAATATGCAAACACGAATATACCAATGAACAAATCTTCAAGACAAAGTATCCAAACAATGTCTTTGACATAACCAAGTGTTTTCCATGTCATTCCAAGTGCTGGTGAATAATATATCCTGCCGGTGAAATAGATACCGGTGACAGTGCATAAGTCACTTGCTTGTTGGTGAACATTGCCAATTCTCTTAGTGCCAGAGTTGATAAGTGTTAATAGGTGTTGACATCAATGACAAGACCATATCAACATATCCAAAATACCAACATATATTACCTTTTTTATGTATACCGGTTGCAATCTCCAAACCAAATCTATTAATGATTTTGCATTTTCCATCCTTGAACTGTAACTGAAATCCCTTATCCACCAATTGTCCTACACTCAAAAGATTATGCTTCAAAGCTTCAACAAAATAAACATTATCAATATTGTTCTTCCAGTGATATAGTTCCTTTTCCTTTGATCATACATGCTTTTTCATCTCCAAATCTAACCAGACCGCCGTTAAATTCTTGCAAAGATAGAAACTTCTCTTTATCTATAGTCATATGATGTAAACATCCACTGTCAATTACTCATTCATCCTTGTCTTCAATTTTAGCAGCAAGTGCCTTCTCTTTAGGTATATTTTGTTCTAGTGCCAGAACATCTTCCTTGATAGCCAAGAATACCCATTCCTTTCCATTGCCGAAACCACTAGCAGAGTCTTCCGTCGGTTCATCATCAGAGTCAGTAATACCTTTCTCATCCACTATATAGCATGATTTGTCTATGTTTTTCCTATACTTATACTTGTTATGATATCAAGGGTTAGGTTTAAACTATCTTCTAACTCTTTCTTCAAATCTTGAATTCCTTTCAAGACATCTAGATGCAAAATGACGAATCTTATTACATGCAAAATATTTAAAAGGTGTTTTTCGTTCATACTTACTTCCTACTGGTGCTTTAGGTACTCTTCTAGCAAATAGTTCTTCAAGTTGCTCAAACTCATCATCTTTTCTTGTCATATTATCCAATTCCTTTGCATATAAAGTTTTCCAATATTTCTTACCAGTTGTTGATGCAGATACATGAAAAATAGGTTTAGTTTTCATAGCTCCAGAAGGTCCAAATTCTTCAACCTCAAAAGAAGATAATTTCCCAACCAAGGTATCTCTTTTGCCAGAAGTATTAGGCATTGTTCTCAATTCATTAATTGCAGTAGCCTTCATCTTGTAAGCCAGTGGTAGGGCTCTTAGAACTTTGGAAATAATTTCATCTTCACTCAGAGTTCCACCACAACATTGAATACCCATAATAGTATCATTTACCATTTCCATTAATACAATAATCCTTTCATCTTCTTCCATCTTCATGTTTTCATATCTCACCCAGTAAGCATCAAGTTTAGAAATATTTATTGTAGGGTCACCTGTTGGCATATGCACACTCCAATGAGACATTGTAGGTGATTGAAGGTTTTGTCATTGATGGCAACCTTGCAATCCTATGGCTCTGGCAAAGCATTTTACTGGCAAGGCATTACACAAACAAGTTAGTGCATCGACATCAGCAGATCACACTCTACACCGACACTCAGGACACCGGCACTGGCACAAAGAAAGGAAGTATATCGGCACAGAGGCCAATAGGATTTTGTTATATTATATTTTGTTTATTATTGTAAAAACTTTGTAAGCCGACTTGGCATGTTGTAAAATGACTCCTATGTATAAAAGAGATCATTGTAGACATTTTGTGACGATGTAAGGAAGTAAGTGAAAAAAGTGATGTATGCGAAATATTAAGGCAGACCTATTATGCGAAATAGAGGTTGAAGGGTTTATGTAAGAAGCAAAGCAGCAACCGGTACTGGATTAGGCATTATAGATGCTATTGTAAAGCAATACAAGATATTGGATTTGTATAATCCACATTATAAGTCAGTGAGACTTCCCATTGAGCAGTGAGCTCTAGGTAGTTGGCCTTCCTGCATGTGTAGGCCCCTATTGTAAGTAATATTCTCTTATTGGTTAGTGAGTGAATATTGTGGGTCACAAATCCCACCGAGGTTTTTCCCACACCGGGTTTCTTTGTTAAATCCTTGTGTTATGGTGTGCTTTTCATGTGGATGTTCTTAATTCTGCTTATTACATTATTCCTTGCATACTAGTACACTGTTATAATATGTTCTGCATGTTTTAAGATAAGAAATTATAATTACCGATTAGATACTAATTCATCCCTCCCTATCAGTATCTATGGGATTCCTAACAATTGGTATCAGAGCTTGGTCCTCTATTTTTAGAAGCCTAATAGCTTGAGGAAGATCTTGACACCGGTAAAGATGAAAAATATGATGAAGCAACTTGAAGGAGCTCTTTCAGACTATGATGCAGAGAAATTGAAAAATATCAAACTAGAAGATGATTTAAGGGCATCTCAAGATATCATTCAGGCACTTCAAGAGAATCTTACTGTTGCAAGAAATAAGAGAAGAGAACTTTGTGAAAAGTTGCAAAATTAGAATGATGAAAAGGAATCACTTAATGATCAGATAAGAAAGCTAAAACAAGAGAACATGACAACAAAGAATGAGATGCAGGATATGACTATGAGATTTTGTAAAGAGATTGAGGATAGGAAGAAGAATGAAGAAGAATTGACCAAAAGACTAAGTGATGCAGCAAATGAAAACACAAGACTTAGCTATGAAAATGACATGTTGAAGACAGATCTGATGCACACTCAGAATGACTCAAATGAACTGATGAGACAGAAAGGGGTCTTAGAAAGAGAACTAGGAACTTGGCACCTTGCTGAAGAATCAAAAACCTAAAGGTGACACTTTTGGAATTGGCTTTGAAGTTGGTGAAAGCTCCAGTACTGCAAATACTCAGGATCATAGCAAATCGGTAAGACAACCTAATGCTTATAAATTCAATGGAAAATGTGTTAACTGTAATAAGTATGGTCGTAGAGAAAATGAATGTAGATCTAGAAATTATCAGAATATCAACACACCCACCGGTCAATATTCAAAATACAACAAAGTTGGTCACAACTCTGAAAATTATAGAATGAATGTCAGATGTTATGTTTGTGGAAGATTTGGACATTTATCTAATCAATGCAGAACACAAACTGGCATAGGTTATGGGAAAGCTATTTAGAAGAATAATGTAACTTGTTATGCATGTAACAAGATTGGGCATATTGCAAAATTTTGTAGAAGTAAAGGATCACCGATAGACAACAAAATTTCTAGCTTGAAGGGTAAAGAAAAAGTTGAAGAGGTTAAGCAAGAATTCTTAAAACAATGGATTAGAAAAGCTGATCTAAACATTGGGAATACTCCTCCACTGGTAGAACCAGTCAATGCTTCACTGGCAGGAAGTTCTTCATCTAATTGAAGAAAGTTTTCTTGAGGGTTTGGCAATCTAATGACACATGTGCTATTATTCCCTCGGTTAGAGATAAGAAGTTAGAAATTACTTATTACCAGCAAACAATGTTAAGTGAATACTTAACCGACATGCATTTAATGTGGTAGATGGAAAAAGACACTATAAATTCAAGGTTTTGGCTCCACTTCATTTCACCGAGATTTCAAACCTATGAAGAGCACGAAGATTCCGAGCTAAGTCATTTCGAGAAAGAGGCAAGAACACTCCAAGCAATCATCCATCCTAAAGGTAGTAAAAGGTATTTTATCATGGCATCCACCTCTACAATTGAATATATAGCAAACCCTACTATTGTCAAAGTCATAAAAAGACCTAGGCCCTTATTTCAATTAGTTCCTGAGGTAGCAAAGAAAGATGATACCTTAGGTGCTTTTTCTCAAATTCCTAAGGGAGTTGTTTATGCTGAAGACCCCAAAATTTACATTCACTGTAACATTGAGGAACTAGGAGATGAAGAGATTAAAACCATGTTTAAAACTATCATATGTGATGAATCTGGCAATGTAAAAGATGAACATAAGATCATTGAAACCCTAGGATTTACAAAGATCCTTAGCATTCCTGAATTCCCCAAGGATGTGATTAGGATAGTCTTAAGCAGGGTACATGGTGATTTTTTTTGGCTAGATGCAATCCACAAAATCACTAAGGAAGCTGTGAAAGCTGTTACAAGGTTACCGACCACCGGTAAAAGGCTAGACAAAAATAAGAAGGTTTCCAATGACCTAGTTACTCAGTTAACTGGTGCCACATCCGATAAAAGGTCCTTAAGAGTAAATGATGTAACAGACATTAATGTGAGATTTATCAGCATGATATTAGGGTATAAAGCTACTCATGCAAATAGACTTAATTCAGTTTCAAGTTTATGCATTAAGAGTGCTTATGATATGGTCACAGATAATGCAAAGATTGATGTATGTGAGTGGTTAAAGGATGAATTAATTGACAACTTAGGCAAGATTAAGAAGGACAAGAAAGGAATTTTCAGGTTTGGAAATCTGCTAGTATGTCTGATGCTACATATAACCGAATAGGTTCCCGGTATAGGCTACAAAGAACTTGGATATGATATACCGGTAGGCAAACAGTTAACAGAACTATTCAATAATATGGGAGAAGACAAGGAAAACAATATCCATGGTTTTTTTCAAGCACTAAAGGTCAAAATGAAGAAAAGAATCCAACTATCACAAAAGATTGTTGACAAATATAAGGATGAGATCTAGATGGAAGCAATCATCCCTGGGACAGTTTGGGTAACAGAGATGGGCTATGAAATAGATGATCATATAATCGAAACATATGCTAAAGCACTTCTGGAAGCCCCTAAAGAACCTAAGGAAGAAGTATTTGGTAGTGCAAAAACTATTCAAAGCCAAATAGAATCCAAGAAAAGAGTGAAAAAGGTTGAGGCAATTGTAAGAAAAGGTTCCAGATAGGCAAAGGCCATTAAAGAAGATGTGTTAAAACAAACTGGTATAACAGAGGATGAGTTAGCAGCTCCACAACCTGAAACTCACCTATCACCGGTAGGTACTGTAGACATCTAAAAATGGTCAACGCTTGTGGAGTCATACTTTAACATTTGCGCATTGCCTTATTTTAGGGTTCTTGCATCGCATTAACATTTCTTCTATGTTGCGCACTTGGTCTTTATCATTTGCAAGCATCGAGTCTCTCTTCTACATTCTTCATCTATCTCGCTTTTGAATTTGGTCTTGTTGATAACAATCTTCAGTCATGATTTTGGTCGATCTTATCCTGGCGCATCAATGTGCGTGCTCATTTGGCATATTTTGACATCGTCAATTCGATTTCATTTTGGACATCTTCAATCCTAATCGATGATAGAATTAGGGTTTTGTCCTCTTGTCAATCTCGTCAATTTTGTGATCGATTTGTCATTGATCATTGTCCTTGTCAATCTTGTCATCTTGCGATTGATTCATCATCAATCCTTGTCCTTGTCAATCTTGTCATTTTGCAATCGGTTTGTCATCGATCTTCATCCTTCTCAATCATGTCAATTTGGATCAATTAGTCATTGTTCCTTGTCAATTGGCGCATTTATCAATCAAATCATTTGTCAGCATTGGTCCTTTGTTAATCAGAATCATGATTGAATGGACATCAATTATCTTTTGTCAAGACCTAATTGTCATCCTTGCATTTTTAATTCATCTTCTAGGGTTTTATGATTTGTTCATTTAACCTTGTTTGTCATTTTCCCTCTAGGTTAAATAATTTATTTATTTATCCTAAGTCTTCTTGTCACAATTAAATATTTATTTAATTGGCTAATTAATTCCTCTCTTTTTTTGTGAATTAATTAATGAATGAAAAATTATTAATTAATCCACCTAATTTTCTAATTTCTCCTAAATTCCTAAATGTCTACTTCTATTTCAAATTCTTGTCATAACTTCTTGCATAGCAATTTGTCATAAATTGTCATAAATTGTCATAACTCTTGAATAGCAATTTGTCATACACTTGTCATAATTTTTCTATTCTTGATTTGAACTTCCATTCGAATCAATTTCAAGCTAATCTTGTCTTTTCTCTAATTTATCTATAAACTGGATGAATTTCTTCAATCATGGCCCTGATCAATCAATCAATCATGCTTCTAGTATCTTTATGTTGTTTTGCCAATCTTGCTTTCATCTCATGCTTATGCACTTGTAGGTGAGATCCACAAACAAAGCAATTTGAAGGAGAAAGAAGGACAATGGAGAATTCTAGAGGAGACATTCACGTTTGCGATGGTTTGCATTTGATTTGAATGTTTTATTTTCATATCTCTATTGAATGTTTTTAGGATTTTTCATTGTAATTTAGTTTTTCGTGATTGAGCTAGTCTAATTTGTTACTTTCTTTGATGGATTCCAAATTCCTATCTACATTAATTGGTGAACCTAACATGAACTAACCCCTTAACCATGTTTTGAGTGCTTTTGAGCTGTTTGCAGGTGAAAAACTCAAGAAACAGAGCAACTCAGAGCTTTCTGGGCACTTCTGCGCCTGTGTTGAAGGGTTCTGCACCTGTGTCAAGGCATTCTGCGCCTGTGTAAGGTACACAGGCGCATCTTGATGAGTTTTGTGCCTGTGTTGAGTCATTCTGCGCTTGTGTAAAAATAAAAATAAAATAAAAAAATTTCATTCTCTTTCTTGCATTTTGGGTTTTCTTTGTTACTGATTCTCTGTGCAGCACCTTAGCATTATGTGTGATGAAGACTAAGAATGAAACTACTAACAAATTTTATGCAGGTTTGCTAGTCAAAGACCAAACAAATCAAACTTCTAACTTAGTGATTTTGTAGGTTGCCTTATATTCCAACCAAACTTTGTGTTTGTGATTCATAATTAGGCACCTAGTATGTTTGCTAAGTAGGATGGAATGAACATGTGTTCACTTTGCTTGTCGAGTTTGACATTGGAGTAGGAGAGTATGCTCTCATCCTTCTTAGGGTGATCAGAAATCCAAATCTTCGATACCATTCTCATGTTTTGGATTTTTTGTTACCTTTAGAGGGCCTACCTTCCCGGCCATTTGCTTTCTCTTGCAAGCAAGTGACAATCATGAGAAGGGAACAACCCAAAGTGAGCATAGCTAGAGTACCTTGGCATTCTAACTCACTATAAATAAATACCTGATGGGCGAAAGCTTTGAAGGAAGGGTTACGTGGGAATTGTAGTTACTTGGGAAGTGATGTCCCTTGGACTCTTTCTCATATCAACATCTAAGTAGGGCCTCACAGTCTAAATCATGCTTGCGCGACTACATTTGTTTGGTATCTTGGTGGGCCTATGTCTCAATCATGCTTGCATGACACCAAGGAGTAGCGCTTAACAGAAATCCTTATTAAACACCTTGTATTTAGAGGCCAAAAATCCTTCTAGATGCTTGAGAAGGAGGAGTTCGGATACTTGGAAGAGATACTAAGTTCACCATGGGGATATTTCCATGGGGACTGATGCTTGGCTGCCCTGAGAAGTGAGTGTCATGGAGGGGAGCCCATGGGGTCAAGCATCTATGTATTCTCCTTGAATCTCATAATGAGTCTACCTCTCAAGTACCTACTATCCTTACCTACCATAAGAAATGTGTGAATGAGCATGATTGTCTTGAGTCTAAGTTAAAATATCTTCTCTTCTTTACTTGTCAAAAGTTGAGTTGTGTCTCATTTCAAAAACAAGACAAATTGATTCAAAACAAGGTTAAACACAAGAGTATTTCATTCAACAAAGTTCAAAACACCTTCAAACATGGTTGTCAAACATTTTTCAAAATCTTGTCTCAACATTCATGTCACTTAGATTTAGGTTCATCCTAGGTTTGCATTTTGCAAATTCATTGTCAACTACCAAGGCTAGGTTTCACCTAGGTCATACTCCTTTGCATATCAATAAGGGTCATCCATTTGCATGTGTCCTCTTGCATTAGAGTAACACCATTTCATAATTCAACCTTAGGTTGACATTGTCATACATTTGCATTTGCATCTTTTTCCTCATAACATTAGGTCATGTTTGCATACCCTAGGTCCCTTCATTAAGCTTAGGTTGTTATCATATCATATTAGGGTCATTGGCATAGTAATTGTCCCTTTGCATATAGTGTCAAAACTAGGTTTTGTCATACTTGAGTAATCCAGATCTTTGAATAAACCCTAAGTCATTGTTAAGAAGTCTAGACCTTATCAAACTTTTGTCTTTTTGTCATCCATGCCATTTGGTCAAACCTAGCTTAGTATCCAAGCATATAGGGGAGACATTGTCATTTTGTCCTTTTGTCACTTGGTCCTTTTGTCCTTTGAGGTCTAGACATCATTTCAATTTCCTAAGGGTCTCATTTTTAGATTTGTATTCCAAAAGGTTTGTCAAAATCTTGAAAAACAACAAAAACATAGGTTGCATTCTTGCCATAGATTGCATTTTCATCTATTTAGTTTGCATTTAGTTGCATATCATACATCATCCTTTTAAAATCAAAAATCCCAAAAACATTGCATAGTGGCATGTCTATTGAAACAAGGTTCCAAGCACCAATGATGCAACAAATTTTGATGTATCAACTGACAATGCAATCGAATTTTAATCCAAGGCAATCACAATTATATCCAACCCAACAACAAGGCAATATCGATCAAACTTTTTATGATGAAACAAGTCTCCAAATACAAAAACTCAAGGAGAAACTAGCTCAAGAAAATGAGATATTGGAACAAAAAGTGAAAAACATTGAGAAAAATAGATCACAAATGTCCAAAATGTTTCAAAAATTTCCAGGTCGAAATCCAAAGATTGAGCCAATTGATGTAAGATCTCTTCTTGAACGATCAGACATACCAGCTCTCCTCTCACAAATAGAGATGATGAAACAATTTCAAGAAAAGAGACAACAACATTATGTGCCTCCACAACAAGAACAAGAAGGTTTTTACTATCAATCACATTTTCAACCATCACAACCAATGGTTCAACCAGTTGTTCAACATTTCCAACAGACACAACCAATTGTCCAACATATTCAACCAACACAACCAATGGTCCAATTTCAACAATATGTCCAACCAACTATACAATGTCAACAAATAATTCAACCAATGGTGGAATATCAACAAGTTCAATCAACATATCAATGTCAACAACCACAACCAAACATTCAAAAACAAAACTTGCAACATGCACCAAGCCAAGTTTCAAACATGTCAGAACAATTGAACCAAGTCCAATATCAAAACATGACATCAAACCAAAAACATGTTCAAATTCCAGATACAACCATGTCAAAACCTCAAAAGAAAGGTGGCTTTATTGCAATGCTCTTCAGGAAATTACCAAGTGAGTTCTTTGAGGAAGATCAAAATAATACACTTATGTCTAGCAATGCCTCATCCCCCCACAAGCAAATTGACTCTCCAATGGCATCTATCCCTACACCTTTAGAAGTTTCACAGAAACCTTCCATATTGTCCTCATCAAACAATACACCCAAGGATGAAATTACCCAAGGGCTATCCATAATTGATTACCATGATAACCCAATTCATGATGCACATCCTTGTCATGTTTCAGAAATACAAGAACCAATGCCACCATGCACTTTATTGCCATTACCTGTTTTAGAGGACCCCATTCGAAGTCCCTCTTGCTCATGTTCAAGCATTGATTCCTTGCCAAAATCCATCACAAATGTTCAAAGTGCATTTCCTTCGTGCCAAAACATTGATTCCTTGTCAGAATCCCCCATGCATATCCAAAGTCCAACCTCATGTCAAGAGGATAATTTAGAGCATGAAGAAATGTGTCCTAAAGAAAATCAAGATCAAGATCCCGAAACCTTATCATCCCATCCAATTGTTGACCAAGATCCCATTTCCCTAGACACTCGCGATGATTCCCCTATTCTTGTCCATCCTATCCAAAGTCCTATTGACACTCCATTCCCCGAGCAAGATCAAGATAGCCCAGTCCATCCAATCCCAAACGATCCCCTTCCATTTCATGAAAAAAATGTCCTTTCAAATCCCATTAACATTCCACTTCCTAAGAAAGATCAAGATATCCCTTCCATTCTTTATGATGATCCCATTAAAAGTCTAGCGCAAAGTAACTTTAAAGAGAATTCCAATGATCTTCCTCCTTGTCAAGATCAAATTATTCCTGTAAATCCTCTACAAGATCCTTTTGTTCCTCCATCTCCTTGTCTTAATGTTCCATATACACTCCAAGACCGCATTTCTTTTGATGATCCCATTATTTCCCCCATTCCATCTCTTGAAGAACCTATCATTGAACCATGTCCCCCACACACTCCTAGTCCCCCTCATGATCCTAATCCCCCTCATGATTCTAACATGTCAGTGCAAGATGTTCATGAACCCTCGACATGCATAATGAGTTCTTCCACTTTGGTGCAATCTGATCCACTTCAAGATCTCATTATTTCTCTCATATCATATCCACCTCATAATGGACTCGCGTCTTCTTCCCAAAGAAAAGAGTATCCTACAAGTCAAGATATTCATAAAGGCAAAGGGGTAGATCTCCATAAGCAAGAATCCCTCCATATCAAAGAAAATATTAAGGGTCATGTCTACACAACTCACTCTCAGGATGTTGGTATCCCTCCATCAAAATCAAAACATACACCTTCCCCATCATACTTTCCATCCATCTTAGGTCCTTATATCCCTTCCTCCTCTATGCAAGGTGAGCAAAGGCACACATCCTTGAGTAAATTTCATCCATCCAAAAGAAGTCCATTTCATTCATATCCATCCATGCATTCCTTTCCCCCTCCAAGCAATTTGGATGCCAAGTATAAACGTCATAAGTCTAGCAATCCACATGTATTCAAGGATCAACATGTCCAATATAATCAACATGTCAAAACAAAGAAAAATTTGATCTGTAAAGAAAAAGAAATATCCAAAAGGCCACAAAGGCCCATTGCTCAAAAAAAAAAGTTAAAATCTATATGGGTTCCTAAATCCCTTATGCAAGCAATGCACTCCAAGTAACCACAAAAGCATAAAAAATCAAAAACCATGTGGATCCCTAAGCAGCTCCTTGAAGTACAAAATCCTAAAGAAACATCAAAATTGGCATCTAAAATTGCTATTCCTCCATCCAAACCTTCCAAGTCTATTCCTCCATCACCTTTGTCATCCATTTTGGGCCCTTATGTCCCAAAATCCCAAGCTATTCCTCCATCCAAACCTCTCAAATTTGTTCCTCCATCACCTTCTTCATCCATTTTAGGCCCTTATGTCCCAAAATCCCAAGCTATTCCTCCATCCAAATCTCACAATCTGAAATACATCTTTCCTCCATCAGTCCATCACCCCTCAAGGTGTGTTCCAATGTTGATCTTGCCTTCATTTCCATCCACTCAAGCCCAATTCTTCCAATACCCTATCCATTATCCAATGCATATTTTCCATCCTTCAATCCCTTTGATCCCATCCTTTGCATAAATCCTTGCCTTAGTTTCATCTTATTTTCCATGTCCTTATCCTACCAACGTCTTTGAGCATACTTTTAAAGGTCATGGTCCATTTTTTTCAAGGCTACTATCCAAACAAAAAGATGTTTGAGTCCTTCTTCGATCTCCTATCATGTGTCCATCTTCTATTGAAAATGTCAAAATCCAACAAAAAAAAAGAGTGAAAAAAAAAAGAGTGAAAACAAGAAAAAAGAAAAAAAAAAAAGAAAAGAAAAATGTAAAGCAAAAATAATTTGTCCACTGGTGAAAACCTGGCAAAAAGGCGCCTTGGGAAAGTACCATGATGAAAACCTGGCAAACAGGCGTCATGCGTAATCTATGAACTTCTTGCATACCGTACTTGGGGACAGGTTTTATCTTATCATATCCTTTTGTCCTTCATTGTTCCATTATCCTATCAAACCCCTATCATTACCCTTCATATCCTATTGTCTCTCCTGTCCATGTCCTCTTTCCACCTTTGATCTTGACAAGGCTGAGGATCATCATGAGCATCATGCATCTTGTTTGTAGCTTTTTGTCCATCATAGCTTTTGGTCTTTATCCATTTGCTTATTATAACTTTTCATCCATATTCCCTAGCTTATTGCAACTTTCTGCCACTATCCCGTATCCTACCCCGACCTTCAGTCCATGTCCCTTATCCATTCTTGGTCTTTCTTATCCTATCCATATCTTATCACTATCCATACACTCTTTTTTTTTGTTCCTTGATCTTGATCTAACATAAGGATGCAAAATTTAAACATGGTTTCAAAAACCTCTTGACATGTCCCTCATGCCATGTCACTGCTTTACATTGTCATATCTAATCTCTTGTCCCATTGTCTCCATGATAAAAGGCCTTTGTCTTCCCTCTATCCACCATCATTTCAACAAGCCTATTTATTCACCTATCATATTCCTTGCCTTGCTAGACACTGGGGGCAAAATCATAAAAATTGAAAAATGTCCTGAAATAATCAAAAAAATTGAAAAAATCCTGAAAACATTCAAAAACATAAAAAAAATCATGTGTTCATTTTCAGCTAAAATGTCCTGAAAACATCAAAATCCTAAAAATCATATAATGTCCTGAAAAAATCCCTAAAAATCAAATAATGTCTTGAAAAAATCCAAAAAAATCAAGTAATATCTTGAAAAATTCCAAAAAAATCAAATAATGTCCTGAAAAATTCCAAAAAAAATCAAATAATGTCCTAAAAAAAGTCCAAAAAAATCAAATAATGTCCTGAAATGAACAAAAAAATTGTAAAAAACTCGAAAAACAAAACACCAATATCCCCTTTGTGCATAGATAGATCGCTGAGCATACCTCCAACGACACGCAATCACACACTGCGCTTTACTGAAATCGCGTGTTAACAGATGAACTTTTCAATCAAACCAGACATTCAAACTGATCAAAATTGTCACATCAATCAAGATAGCATCAACGTTAGCATTGGTCCTTGTCAATATTATCATGGATTTTATACAGGGTGTGGTATACTCGAAACCAGACTGTGTCCTGTCTTAGATGGGGTACCGCATTCCCTAGGAACCAGACAACATGATCATTCTTGTTTTCCACTTTTGACAATGATGATTAGACTGTTTGTTTGACTTGGTTGAATTTGTGCATCTTATCTTTTTACTAATTTATCTTTGGCTCCGATCATGTTCCTATGTTGCTTGATGATGTCACTGAGTGATTTAGAGTGACCGGGATGGTTCATGGTCCCTTTCCTTTTTTTTGTTGTGTTTGCTATTTGTGGAATGTTTGTCACAAACTAGGGCAGCTATATCATTGGGTGTCTATGATAAGTACATTTGCTTTGTGAACGCCGCACATACCTCAACCCTTGATGTATGCACCCTAGGATGCTTCACTCATTCCTTGTGTGCGATGTGTCTGTCTTTTGCAAAAAGGGTTGCATTTCAGCTCTGGCCTTCAATGCCATGATGCTTTGCATCTGTTTTGCTACATTAAATAAAGGTTCTCACCTACAAAGTACATTGGTGAAAGCAAGTTTTTCTTCGCCTCTAACTGTCCTCTATCTAATTTCTTCTTACTAACATTTCTTCCATCAGTCTTGGCAGTCTGTTTGATCCATTCGAAACTATCATCTTCTATCATTCTTATTGATCACTTGGCCTCTTTTCTGGATTTTTCCGGCCAATTCCTCGAGGGGGTATGCATATGTCATTGTCATTGTCTGGGGCATTTTCATTATTGATCTTTGAAACAACGCTTAAAATCGCATTGTCTCAAAGAGGGGCAAAATGTAGACATCTAAAAATGCTCAACGCTTGTGGAGTCATACTTTAACATTTGCGCATTGCCTTATTTTAGGGTTCTTGCATCACATTAACATTTCTTCTATGTTGTGCACTTGGTCTTTATCATTTGTGAGCATCAAGTCTCTCTTCTGCATTCTTCATCTATCTCACTTTCGAATTTGGTCTTGTCGATAACAATCTTCAGTCATGATTTTGGTCAATCTTATCCTGGCGCATCAATGTGCATGCTCATTTGGCATATTTTGACATCGTCAATTCAATTTCATTTTGGACATTGTCAATCCTAATCGATGATAGAATTAGGGTTTTTTCCTCTTGTCAATCTCTTCAATTTTGCGATCGATTTGTCATTGATCATTGTCCTTGTCAATCTTGTCATATTGTGATCGATTCATCATTGATCCTTGTCCTTGTCAATCTTGTCATTTTGTGATCGATTTGTCATCAATCGTTGTCCTTCTCAATCATGTCAATTTGGATCAATTAGTCATTGTTCCTCATCAATTGGCGCATTTATCAATCAAATCGTTTGTCAGCATTGGTCCTTTGTTAATTAGAATCATGATTGAATCGACATCAATTATCTTTTGTCAAGACCTAATTGTTGTCCTTGCATTTTTAATTCATCTTCTAGGGTTTTATGATTTATTCATTTAACCTTGTTTGTCATTTTCCCTCTAGGTTAAATAATTTATTTATTTATCCTAAGTCTTCTTGTCACAATTAAATATTTATTTAATTGGCTAATTAATTCCTCTCTTTTTTTGTGAATTAATTAATGAATGAAAAATTATTAATTAATCCACCTAATTTTCTAATTTCTCCTAAATTCCTAAATGTCTATTTCTATTTCAAATTCTTGTCATAACTTCTTGCATAGCAATTTGTCATAAATTGTGATAACTCTTTGCATAGCAATTTGTCATACACTTGTCATAATTTTGCGATTCTTGATTTGAACTTCCATTCAAATCAATTTCATGCTAATCTTGTCTTTTCTCCAATTTATCTATAAATTGGATGAATTTCTTCAATCATGGCCTCGATCGATCAATCAATCACGCTTTTAGTATCTTTATGTTGTTTTGCCAATCTTGCTTTCATCTCATGCTTATGCACTTGTAGGTGAGATCCGCAAACAAAGCAATTTGAAGGAGAAAGAAGGACAATGGAGAATTCTGGAGGAGACATTCATGTTTGCGATGGTTTGCATTTGATTTGAATGTTTTATTTTCATGTCTCTATTGAATGTTTTTAGGATTTGTCATTGCAATTTAGTTTTTCATGATTGAGCTAGTCTAATTTGTTACTTGCTTTGATGGATTCCAAATTCCTATCTATAGGTACTTCTTTAGAGAGTGACATGCCTGCAACTTTCAAAAGCGTTGTAAGGAAAAGAGATCCCTCACTGGCAACCACACCCTCACCTAGGAGGACAACACAAAAACAACAAGCAGTGAGATCTCTGGTAAGAAAGGCTACACCAAAGAAGAAGAAACTGACACCCAAAAAGAAGAAGAGGACAAACAAGGACTTGGCCCCTCTTGATATACTGTTGAATGAAATTATAGAGGAAGGCAAATTGAAGAATATAGAGAAAATATATGACACTCTGACAACTGATGAAAAAGAACAAGTAGAAAACAGTGTTATATTACATATGGATATGTATAAGAAATTTTTGATGGAAGTAGTAAATGAAATTCCAAATGAACTATTTAAGAGTCTGGAAGCAAGAAGACAAGCAGTAATAGAATTAGACAAGAAAATAAAGATAGAGAAGCCACTTGTTGTATATCCGATGAATTCACCCAAAGAAATTGATGACTTAATTGCTCAAGCCAACCAGTCAGTATTTTCTACTGCATACCGACACATTGCTTTAATGGTTGGAAGAGTTAATGAGGTGAGTAAGGAGACAGAAAATGCATGGGACATTTTTCTAGTGGAAAAAGAAAAACAAGAAGAATACATGAGCCACAAACCTATAAAGGTATATCAGAAAGAAAGAGACAAGGTTAAAGGTAAAGTTGGTGGACCACCTAGTATCAAGGTTAAAGACAACTTACCCCCACCTCCTTTGATTACTCCACCGGTAAAAACAATAGCTACAGAAGATCAACTGGCAACCGAGAGTATGGATGTAGAGGATGGCAATCCTAATCCTGAAGTCTTATATACTGTGGATGTTGATACTCAAAAGATCAACATTGTGGTAGACAAAGATACAGCTTATAAGACTGACATGGCTAGTGAGCCTCTGGTAGCTGAGCAAACTGATAACACATAGGAGAAACCAGCAGATGACAAAGAGAAAAAGATAGAGACTTAGACTCAGACTAAGACAATGCAACAAACAGAGAAAAAGGCTCCTGAACAGGAACAACAACAGCAACAGGAACAGAAGGAAACAGTGCCACTGACAACTAGAGAAGTAGAAAAACCATTGCTTAAGGAAATGCAGACACAAATAGACCTACCAGAGGTCAATAGAAGCTTGGTTACTTCCACTGGTGGTACTCAGAATCTAGGTTCATCATCAAGCTACAAATCAACAAATGTGACTGAGGTACTATTGGATTCAATTAAAAAGATAACAGACTGCAGCTCACAAGCTTATAAGGCAATAGATGATACCAAACCAATTTTGAAGGTAATTGCTCCTAACTGTAATATAGACAATAAAGATTGTTTAGGACAACTTGATACCTTGTGTAAATATATCACAGAAAACATTGAGAAAATAAAGGAAGAGACATTGAAGGATAAAGTAGAAATTGAAAAGCAGAAATTTGTTGATGAGCAAATAAAGAAGTGTAATAGAAATTTTTACACACTTGTACCGGAATTGTGTAACTTACTGAAAGAGTACAAGACTCTGTACAAAGACACCTATAAGACAAACTTTTTGACTGTAGGTATAGATAAAAAGATGAGCAAGGTATAGGATGAAATCAATAAACTTGTAGATAATTTTGTTAACTCCCCTGATACGCTATTAGTTTTTGAGGAGAAGATAACAAATTTTGAAGAAGAATTACTTAAATTGGAAAGAGAAAAAGAGAGAATAGTGAATAAGGAAAAACATCTAAGATTAAAACTGAGTCCAAGATTGGACTATCTAGCATCACTGTGGAAGGACGTATCTGAGGCACTAATACAGGGACAAAAAACACCAGCAGAGCATT
This sequence comes from Cryptomeria japonica, assembly GCF_030272615.1. Lineage (NCBI taxonomy): Eukaryota > Viridiplantae > Streptophyta > Pinopsida > Cupressales > Cupressaceae > Cryptomeria > Cryptomeria japonica. The sequence goes on from NC_081405.1 coordinate 161,703,261, forward strand.
TGCAGCATCTCACCGGTACAATTAAGAGAACAGAGACAACAATAAGAGATAGTAAAAAGTTTATGGAGAGTATAAACTTGATTTTGGCAGATCTATTTCAAATGGTAACTACCCAGTTACAAGGTTGAAACTACAAACTCCACTGACATCTTGACAACCTTTGTCATTGATGCCAAAGGGGGAGTAGTGGGATGAGAAAATTCAACATCACAAGAATCATATACTCAAGGGGACCACAGACATTTTTGGTAACATTTTTGGACTTCACATTTTTGGATAATTTTTGGATACACTTTTGAAATTTCTTATGAGTGTTGCCATCAATTCCAAAGGGGGAGATTGTTGGCATATGCACACTCCAATGAGACATTGTAGGTGATTGAAGGTTTTGTCATTGATGGCAACCTTGCAATCCTATGGCTCTGGCAAAGCATTATACTGACAAGGCATTACACTGACAAGTTAGTGCACCAGCATCAACAAATTACACTCTACACCGGCACTTAGGACACCGGCACCGACACAAAGAAAGGAAGTATACCAGCACAGAGGCCGACAGGATTTTGTTATATTATATTTTGTTTATTATTGTAAAAACTTTGTAAGCTGACTTGGCATGTTGTAAAATGACTCCTATATATAAAAGAGATCATTGTAGACATTTTGTGATGATGTAAGGAAGTAAGTGAAGAAAGTGATGTTTGCGAAATATTAAGGCAAACCTATTATGTGAGATATAGGTTGAAGGTTTATGTAAGAAGCAGAGCAGCAATCGGTACTAGATCATGCATTATAGATGCTATTGTAAAGCAGTACAAGATATTGGATTTGTATAATCCACATTGTAAGTCAGTGAGACTTCCCATTGAGTAGTGAGCTCTAGACAGTTGGCCTTCCTGCATGTGCAGGCCCCTATTGTAAGTAATATTCTCTTATTGGCCAGTGAGTGAATATTATGGGTCACAAATCCCACTGAGGTTTTTCCCACACTGGGTTTCCTCATTAAATCCTTGTGTTATGGTGTGCTTTTCATGTGGTTGTTCTTAATTCTATTTATTACATTATTCCTTGCATACCGGTACACTGTTATAATTTGTTTTGCATGTTGTAAGATAAGAAATTCTAATTACCGGTTAGATACTGATTCACCCCCCCCTCTTAGTATCTATGGGATTCCTAACATCACCTTCATTAAGAGTCTCCAACTTATCCCATATAGCCTTTGCAGATTATTTCTCAGTTAATCTCATTATTTGTTGATCAAAAAGAGCACACAATAGGGCCTCTCTTGCTCTACAATCATTCTCAAGCTCCTTATCCAAGTTTGTTGGAGGAGGATTGCCAGATGCTGGATTATAAGGTGTAACACCATTCTATGTGATCTCCCAAATCTCCTTGCCAAGACATCTCAAATGAGTCTCCATTTGAATATTCCATATTGTGTAATTTGTTCCATCAAGCCTAGGAATATCTCTCTGAAAGATAGCTCTAGATTAAATAGATGAACTTGAACTATTAGTCACCATAGGATCTTCCTCAAGCAGTTAAGCTTTCTACAGAGAGGACCAGAGCTCTAATACCAATTGTTAGACAATTCAAATAACCGGAAGACAACTAAGAGAGGGGGGGTGAATCAGTTGTCACAGATTACCAGAACATTTAGCAATTAAAAATTTAATACTAGAACCCAAAACATTAATACTAGAATGCTTAAACCAAATACTGGAATAACAGTTAAACAAATTAAGCATAAACAATAATCAAATAATAAATACCATCCACATGACACCAAGATTTATACATGGAAAACTCGATACAGGGAAAAACCATGGTGGGAAGCCTACCCAATAGCAACATACTCAGCTTCAGCAATTGATAAAGAAATACATGATTGTTTCTTGCTAATCCATGAAACCAACTTCTTTCCAACAAATAAAACTCCACCAGAAGTACTTTTTCGGTCATCAACATCTCTAGCCCAATTAGCATCTATTTATGTGCATAAAGTAAAGTCATCAATCTTAGGGTACCACAAACCATATTCTAATGTACCTTACAAGTATCTAAAATTCCTTTTCACCTCACTCTCATGATTTTCTCTAGGATCACTTTGATATCTAGATGCAATACAAACATCATTCATTATGTTAAGCCTAGTCTTAGTCAAATAAAGCAAACCTCCAATCATATATTTGTATCTTGTAGGATTTACCAGTGAAGAAACATTGTTCCTTGTCAAATTCTCACTTGTAACCATAGGAGTACTTACTGGTTTAGAATCTCCCATACCAAATTTCTTCAACAATTCCCTAGCATACTTAGTTTGACAGATGAAAATACCTTTGTCAGTCTGATTAATCTGCAAACCTAAGAAAAATTTCATTTCTCCAATCATAGACATTTCAAATTCTTTCTCCATATTCTTAGAAAATTCCATGCACAACTTATCCTCACCTCCAAAAATAAAGTCATTAACAAATAATTCAATAATCAGTATATCATCATTACTGATCTTATAATATAAATTACTGTCAGCATTACCCTTAGTAAAACCAAGCTTCAAAAGATATATATCCAACCTTGGATACCAAGCTCTAGGTGTTTGTTTCAATCCATATAAATCTTTCCTTAACCTCCAAACCATTTTTTTATCATCAGATAGTGAAAAACCATCAGGTTGATCAATATAAACTTCCTCATCAAGATTCCCATTCAAATATGCACACTTAACATCCATATGATAAACCTTGTAATTTTTATGGGCAACATAGGCAAGAAACAATCTTACAGTTTCAATCCTAGCGAGAAGTGCAAAAGTCTCACCATAATCAATTCCTTCCTTCTGAGAAAATCCTTTACAAACCAATCTAGCCTTGTTCCTTACAACTTGACCATCCTCATTCAATTTATTCCTAAAAACCTTTAGTTCCAATAACATTTTTATTTTTAGGCCGGGGAGCTAAAGTCCATGTGTTATTCTTCTCAATCTGATCTAATTCTTCTTCCATAGCTTTCAACTAATATTCATCTTTACATGCTTCAATTACTGATACAAGTTCAACTTGAGAAATTAAGCATACCTCATTAGTTGCCAGTCTTCTTCTTGTCATCACTTCATTGTTCTTATCCCCAATGATCTAATCTTCTGAATGATTCAGTCTCACATACCTAGGAGTCTTCTAACTCTCTGTTCCTCTTCTTGATTCCTCAGTTATTGTTGAATTTTATGATACTGCTGGAGCAACTAGTTCAACACTTTGTTCTGGTAAAGATTCTACCAGTTAAGATATAATCATTTCCACCGTCAGTTCCTTCTCATAAACTTTGATTTGGTCTCTATTCAGCTTATCCACCTTGACATTAACACTCTCCACAATTCTCTGCAATCTCTTGTCATAACATCTATATTCTTTTCTTTCAATAGAATAACCAAGAAATATGCCTTCATCACATCTAGGATCAAATTTTCCAATGATATCATCTCTCCTGATATAATTACTACCAAATATTCTAAAATACTTAACTATAGGTGTATTACCAAACCATAATTCATAAGGTGTCTTACTAATTTCTCCTTTGATATGTACTCTTTTGAATGTATAAACCGATGTGCTCATTGTTTCTCTCCAATAGATATGAGGTAGACTAGCTTCCATCAACATTGTTCAAGCCGCATCCAAAATAGTTTCATTCTTCCTTTCCACAACTCCATTATGTTGAGGTGTCTGAGGAGTAGAAAATTATCTCCTTATACCATGCTTCTCATAAAAGTTATTAAATTCACAGGATGTAAATTATCCACCATGATCCAACCTCAAACATTTAATCTTCAATCCTATCTCAATTTCCACTTTAGCCTTAAATATATTAAACTTTTAAAAAGCCTCAGATTTCTCCCTTAGAAAAGTTACCCACATCATTCTAGAATAATCATCAATGATTAGCATGAAATATCTATCACCTTGAAAACTTTTAACTCTAGCAGGGCCACACAAATTAGTATGAATAAGATCAATAACATCATTAGATTTATCTTGTATACTCCTAAAAGAGGTTCTGACCTAATTACCCATTTGACATTCTTTACATACCGGATTATAAGGCTTCACAATCTTAGGTATATCTCTAACTGCCTTAATTTAATTGATATTTACAATGCAATCAAAATTTACAAGAAACAACCTCTTATGCCATAGCCAACGCTCGTCAATTTGTGCAATCAAACATGTCTTCTCACCATAATTCAAATGAAATATATTACCTTTTGTCTATATACTAGTTGCAATCTCCAAACCTGATCTGTTAATGATTTTGCAGTTTCCATCCTTAAACTATAATTGAAATCCCTTACCCACCAATTGTCCTACACTCAAAAGATTATGCTTCAAACCTTCAACAAAATAAACATTATCAATATTGTTCTTCTAGTGATATAGTTCCTTTTCCTTTGATCATACATGCTTTGTCATCTCCAAATCTAACTAGACTGCCATCAAATTCTTGCAAAGATAGAAACTTCCTTTATCTCTAGTCATATGATGTGAACATCCACTGTCAATTACCCATCCATCCTTGTCTTCAATTTTAGCAGAAAGTGCCTTCTCTTCAGGTGCATTCTCTTCCAGTGTTGGAACATCTTCCTTGATAGCCAAGAACACCCATTCCTTTCCATTGTCAGAACCACTAGCAGAGTCTTCTACCGGTTCATCATCAGAGTGAGTAATACCTTCCTTGTCTGCTATGTAGAATTATTTGTCTTTTTTTTTCATGTACTTATACTTGTTTTGATATCCAGAGTTATGCATAAAATATCTTGTAACTCTTTTTTCAAATATTGAATTCCTTTCAAGACATCTAGTTGCAAAATTACCAATCTTATTACGTGCAAAACATTTAAAAGGTGATTTTCCTTCATACTTACTTCAAGCTCAATGGTCCATTAGGTACTATTCTTCAAGGTCAAAAGAAAATAATTTCCCAACCAAGGTTTCTCTATTGACAGAAGTATTAGCCATTGTTCTCAATTAATTAATTGTAGTAGCCTTCATCTTGTAAGCCAGTGGTAGGGCTCTTCGAACTTTAGAAACAATTTCATCTTCACTCAGATTTCTACCACAACACTAAATTCTCATAACATTCTCATTTATCCTTTCCATGAATGCATTAATCTTTTCATATTCTTCCATCTTGAGGTTTTCATAGCTCACCTGGTAACCATCAAGTTTATCAATCTTTACAGTAGGGTCACCTTTATTACGAGTCTCCAACTTATCCCATATAGCCTTTGAAAATGATTTATGAGTTAATCCCATTATTTTCTTATTAGACGGAGCACACAAGAGGGCTTCTCTTTCTCTACAATCACTCTCAAGCTCCTTATCTAAGTTTATTGGAGGGGGATTGCTAGATGTCAGATTATGAGGTCTAATACCATTTTGTGTGATCTCCCAAATCTCCTTGCCAAGACATCTCAGATGAGTCTCCATCTGAATATTCCATACTGTGTAACTTGTACCATCATGTTGAGGAATATCTCTCTGAAAGATAGCTCCAGATGAACTTGAACTGTTCGGTGCCATAGGATCTTTCTCAAGAATATAATCTTTTTGCAGAGAGGACCAGAGCTATGATACCAAAGTTAGATAGTTAAAATAACTAGAAAACAACTAAGAGGGGGGGGTGAATCAGTTGTCACAAATTATCAGAACATTTAACAGTTAAAACTTTAATACTGAAACCCAAAATATTAATATCGGAATTCTTAAACCGAATACTGGAATAGCAGTTAAACCAATTAAGCATAAATAATAATCAAATAATAAATATCATCCACATGACACCAATATGTATACATGGAAAACTCGGTAAAGGGAAAAACCATGCTGGGAAGCCTACCCACAGTCAAATAATACTTTTGCAGTAAGTATGTGAATTACAACTGAGGGACCTCCACTTGCAGGAAGGCCAATAGCCTACAACGCATTGCTCATCACAAAAGGAGTCTCACTGACTACATATAAATCTAGACTACAATTCGAAAGAATGAATGAACTGCAAAGATAGCATCTCATATGCCTGAGTATAGTTCCGGTTAAGCTCAATACAAGAGGACTAAATCCTCTTACATAAACCCAACTCGATCTCCAATGATTGACCAAATCCTCTACTTGAATGATATTACATTATTCACACTTTACATATTCATATCCCTTTCCTATATCATGTTCCATGATGATCTACAATGAGATCTTACAACATATATATACAAACCCTTAACCATAAACAATCAAGTCGGCCACTAGACAATAAACCAATTACATAATTACAAAACATATCGGTCTTAGACAAAATAAATAATATCCAATACATAAGACATCCTAGAAACACATCAAGAGGTCCAATCCACACGTTACATTAAGTTGGTCCATAACCTAGATCAACCAGGACCCAATATAGGTCCACACACTAAAGAAATGATCTCCATCCAGCAAGTCTCAAACATGATTACCAACAACATCCTAAATCCATACCATAAGATGCACCAACACCACTTATGCATATCATCAAATATATTTTTCAAAGCTCTACCAGTGAAACCCTCACTAGAACCACAAACCAAGCTTCTAAGGAAACATGATAGCATCCGATCATCGGACCAAAACCAACTTACTAAATATGAACATGAGTATCATGAATAAGCCAATTCCATAACCAATCCATACCAGAGCATACCAGATCATGCCAGATTCAATCCAACCAGAAACCACACATCCTACCGAGACCAGAAGGGTGTCGGTAAGGCATCCAAAACAACTAGTGTTGACATCAATGACAAAACATCAATGCAACACATAATCAATTCCTCCAAATGGCCAACAACACAACACAAGATATAACTGCTAAAAATATAAAGAGTAACCTAACCGGTAGATGTAACACATGATATAACTGGTAACTAGATAAATCAATTATTATAACTATTTAATGAATTACATATGCCTTCAGCGGTTACACATGTTGGACCACAACCCAGGATTACAAAACAATCCATACAACACAAATCTAAGATCCATAGATCTTTTGCTCGACACATAAGCATCTAGTAATAGTCTACATTGTTCTGCATTGATCTAAGCCTCAGTCCATTCAAACTTCAAGCCCCTTGGACTAGAATCTCTCTGAAAACTACATCTTTTCTCGATATTTTCTTCCTTCAACCTTTTGTCCTGCAAAATCAATCTCTAAACATTCCCTTTATACCATCCACAAGTAATAACAAATCGATCAGGTCGGCCCAAGACCAACTAGTTCAAGGTGAAACATGTAAACAATAACATGTCAGTCCAAATCACCAAGAACATCTTCAAAATGCATGTAACTTCACATCATCCTCCAAAAACATCGGTCAAGGACCAAAACAACATCGCTCAATGATTTGGAAGTTACAGGAACCACCCACAACTCGATTCATCTTCTCTCCATACACTGCAAGACCAATCGATAAGAACATACCAATACCAGAATAAAACTAGGATCAAATCCAAATGTCAGTTTGAACTACTCTGGTGCTCCTACATCACAAGGGTACCTTTTCCCATTACATCAACCTCCTTATCATCTCCAAATTTAACTTTACTTCTCACTATATCATCTCTTCATAGGTCTGAGCATGTTTTGAATTTTTTTAACATCGACTCCACTTGGCTTCACTGGTTTGAGCATATCTTCATCCCAATGGCAAGTTGATCGTAGGTGACATTAAATCCCATTCTACACTCTAGGTTTAAGTTGATTACCCTTGTCAATTTAGTGTTTTAGTGTGAGTTGTTGTTTAGCATCAACTTGTCTCTTGAGCTATCCTATGTTGCTATGTTCCATTTCTTTGGAGTGTTACGACTATCGATTGATTCAATTATTAATTAATTAATTTATATAGTTTAATAATGTTAAATTAAATTAATTGATTTACATAGTTTATAATAATACATTAAATAAATAGTTGACATTAATATTTAATGTTAATGAGAGATTAATATTGTGATTCATATTTAATAAGTGATTTTATATCATTGATTATTTATTTATTGATTTAAGGATTATTGGATATTTATTATTTATTAATGTGGGTATTTATTTATATACCTTTAATGGTTATCTTATTAAGGGGATTTTATATTTAATTGTGTCCATGGTTTAAATTGTTATTGGTTGTTTATATTTTTATTATTTCCCTTTTTTTATCTTATAGGGTTAATTAAATATTATATTCTTTATCTACCCTATTTTACCATTGGCTGTGAGCTTGGTAAGTTTAAATAATATAATTTTATATTGTTTTGCCTCGATTTATGGTATGGTAGGTATGAAATATACTTTAATCTATTATTTTGATTGGCCAAAATTTATCTATAGTTTGGCTTTGATTTTTTGTTGAGGAGTTTTGTTGTGAGTTTCTCAGGGTTAGCCTTCATGGAAGTTTTTCTTACAAATTTGAAGATTGGATTTTGGATTTTGCTAGGGTATGCTTGGTTTGGGTGGACCTTGAATTATTGTGCTTCATAATTTGGTTGTCTTTGCATAATTTGTTTATCTGGGTTGGAGGTGTTTATTCCTTTGCTATTGCATTTGATTTTAGGGAAAATAAGTGTTTTCTTTGTGCTTGTGTGTGTGATGTGTGGGAGATTTTGGGAAGATTTTCATATAGATATGAGGATATAAAATGCGCATAATATATTGAGGATCTAGGGGCATGAACTTGTTATTATTCTGTTGGAATTTAGTTCTACTATTACAAATGGTTCTTTGGTACGATTTTCTCTATGTTTTGTTGGTGATGTCTTGTGGTGGTTGTTGTATGAGGAAGCTCTATTGGCTTTTCTTCTTGGATTATTTGTCAATCTTTTTGTTGAAATTTTTACCTCTCTTTGGGAATATTTCTATGGCTTCCTCTGTATTTGGTTATTTCCTAAGTTTTAGTGAACTGAGTTCAAGTTCTAATGGAGGAATTTACTATGTTTTGGTTTTTATTTTGTTACTTGTTAATTTCCTTAAGTTATAATGTCATTGTGTCCCTTTCTAGATTGATTCAAGACCGTGGGACTGACTTGGTTGATTTAAATTTGAATCATAATTGTCTAAATTTTGTTTCTTCTGAGTTTTTAGTCTATCTTGTATGCACTATAGAATGAGTCGTATGCGCTAAAAGATGAGTTGTATCCACTAAAAGTTGACTCATGTGTGCTATTTTGGGTGCTATATGTGCCACTGTATGTGTTACATGTGCCATTTTCTCTATATTTTGATTTTTAGTCTCTAACATGGATGCACTAAAAGAAGTTTTCTATGCACTAAAAGAAGTGCTCTATGTGCTACTGTTTCCCATGTATGAGCTAAATGTTAATGATGTAGCATCAGTAGTACTAATCCTTCTGACTGACTGAGACCAAATATGTGAATGGCCTATCGGCCTTACATATTTGATAATTTGATAATTTATATTTAATCATAATTATACCCTAACCAAATTTTGAATGTGTATGCTTAAATTAATAAACTATGCAATGTGTTGCTAAACCGATTGATCATTAGTTTTATTTAGTTTATAACAAATTAATGATTCCCATCACCCGATTAGAAGGGTATGACTCCTAACTATAGTCACATCCTTCCAAGGATGGTCGACTCCCTTTGAGGTATACTTATGTCTAGTCTCACCTTCACTTGCTTACCGATGATGACACGAAGGTAGATGATAGACTGATTATTAATGCAACAAAGCATATCGAATAACTTACATTGTCAACTATAGTTAACCAAAGATAAATACACTCACTACATCATGGTAAACATTGAGAGGAGATAAAATATATCATGCAGATTATTTCGTAGCAGGCCAAATCAAAACATACATCATGGAAACAAAAACCTGTGTAAGATTGAATCATACACATTCAGAAAGTTGAATTGTTGACTGTAGATATTCAATTGGTGATAGATAATACTCTATAGAAAATCAAATATATTAGCAGTTCATAAGGATTCTATAATTGATCTAATATAACTATAGACATTCGAATTCATAAGCTAACTAAATAATATTCAAATCTAATCAAAACTCAAACTAGTATCAGAGAAGGCTTAAGGAAAGATTGGATTAGATTCATAGAAGCAGGGTTATCCTCCATTATTGCCTTCAATTTCAATTATGTCTATTAAGATTAGTGTAAAAGGTGTTGGGACCTCCTCTCTTCACTTAAAATCAGGCATTTCCTTGTAATTGAATGATGTACTATTCATTCCAAGAATTAAGCAAAATCTTGTCACCATATCATCCTTGGAAGACAAAGGACATCGAATTACATTCATACATGGAAAAGTCCTTGCATGGACCAAGGAATACAACATCAAGATAGCTCAAGTCATTGGAGTTCGTCATGGATGTCTTTATAGACTTTGCAGTCTTCATACTCAAGCCTTACTCCATGACTCATTAAAGCACTTGAAGAGATTCTAATTTGAAAGAGGACATCTTTAGAATTACAACCTGTTGCTCTTCAGGCTATAGTGTTTTGGAGTTCTATTTGTGATGAAGAGATTGAAATTCAACAGGAATATGCAGGGGACTTTAGAGGATATTTTGAGATTTTCCATTTTCATTTTTTATAAAATAAATATTTATCTGCAAAAGTGCAATAGTCCACTTGGGAAAACTATCAAGGTATTTGTGCAGGTGATGATAACATCTACGAAAAAGCAATTTTGAGACAAGAGGGCTCTCCCAGTGAGAGAGAGTGTACTACAAGGGGATTTTGTTCTAAATCTCAGGATGGTTTAGGGCTCGATCTTATGACAGTAGGTCCAAGGTGCTCTTGGATCTAGCACTTTCAGCTGTATGTAGATCATACCAAATGATGAGAGTATTTTGGAGAAATATATCTTCCATTATTGGGACCATGTGAGCAAGGTATGCTTCTATGACAGAGGGAGTAGCTAAGAATATGTTCTTCGATTCATATTTGAGGATCTTGGTCATATTGGTTCAGAGGGAGTGGATCATGTCGAGATGGTTCCTCTAGTGATCAGTTAGAGAACTATGATTCATGGGATGGAGTCCCATGTATGTAGGCTAGAAGGCCTTTATGATAACTCATAGGTCATGAGATTCATGGATAGATGAATACTTGGTAAGCTTGGAATACACTAAGAGTGATGCAGACTCCAACCTTGCATTTCATGATAGGTCAAATAATGTGGAGATCAAGTATCACTATGCTAGATACATGATGAAAATGAATGCTATTCAGTTAAGATACATTAGTATTGATGAGAAGGCAATAGACACTCCCACTAAACCTCTCTCCAAAATAAAGTTGTGTACTTTTGAGGTAAGCTTTGTATGGTGGATAATTAAGCCCTAGGTGAGATTGAGTCTCAGCATCATTGATTTGTTTATATTTTTATACTAATGTATTCTTCTCTTTATAAGATGTTTAAAGAGTAAACTCTTGATAACACATTTCTCTTTGAGAGAGACTTAAGGGGAAATCCCTTATCTACACCCTCTAATATGGTTCATGGTGGATGTCATGTGTGTGACACCATGACAACATTACGTGAGAGAGTCTATGATGATTTTCTAGTACTCGTGCATTTACCCTCTAGATGAGCCATGGTAAATATCATTGTGAGGTGACGATTTCACAATGATGAACACTTGTATATCTCACCATTATTGTGAGGGGATGATCTCATAATAATGGTTGATATCACGTGAGGTGATATCTATGGTAAACTATAATGGTGGATATCACATGAGGTGATATATATGGATATGATATAATGGTTATATCACATGAGGTGATATCTATGGATAAGACATAATGGTGGATATCACGTGAGGTGATATCTATGGATATGCCACAATGGTTGATATCATGTGGGGTGATATCTATGGATGAGTCATGATGGTTGATACCATAGTGAGGTGGCATCTTTCCCTTCCACATATAGATGTAGCCATTGTGGTCAATCATCACAATGAGGTGATGTAACTTGTAAAGGTTAAGAAGGACTCCTTCCTAGCTAAGAGGGAGTGTTAATGATGTAGCATCAATAGTAATCCTTCTGACCAACTGAGACCAAATATGTGAATGGTCTATCGGCCTTACATATTTGATAATTTGATCATTTATATTTAATCATAATTACACCCTAATCAAATTATGAATGTGTATGCTTAAATGAATAAACTAAGCAATGTGTTGTGAAACCAATTGATCATTAGTTTTATTTAGTTTATAACAAATTAATGATTCTCGTCACCCGATTGGAAGGTTATGAATCCTAGCTATAGTCGCATCCTTCCATGGATGGTCGACTCACTTAGGGGTATACTTAAGTCTAGTCTCACCTTTATTTTCTTATCGGTGATGACATGAAGGTAGACGATAAACTGATTATTAATGTAGTAAAGCATATCAAATAACTTACATTATCAACTATAGTTAACCAAAGAGAAATATGATCAGCACATCATGGTAAACATTCAGAGGAGAAACAATATATCATGCATATTATTTTGTAGCAAACCGAATCAAAACATACATCGTGAAAACAAAAACCTGTGTAAGATTGAATCAGACAAATTCATAAAGTCGAAAAACTGACCGTGGATATTCAATTGGTGATAGACAATACTCTATAGCAGATCGAATATATTATCACTTCACAGGGATTCAATAGCTAATCTAATATAACTATAGACAATCGAATTCATAGGCTGATTGAATAATATTGAAATCTAATCAAAACTCAATACTAAATTACCCTGTCTTATGTTTTGATCATTTTTGGGTTTTCTCAGTTGATTATCCAATTTTTTCTTCCCAGAGGTTGTTATATTTTGATTATCAGTGTCCTTGAGTTTTCATAGGGTCAGTTTATTGGTTGGAATAAATTTTATGTGTTATTTGTGATTATTTACTTTGACTCATATTGGTTATGATCTTATTATTATGGATTGATTGTATACTATTTATGAGGTTGCTTTAATGGAATTTTATGTTATTTAAATATTTGAGAACCTTGGATAAACAGGTATGTATTTTTGAGAGCCTATGTTCATGTTATATTTGTTTGTATGTGTTGTCACCCTAAGGTCTAGGTGCATGCTAGGGGGAGTGGGCTTCCAAGTGAGTGACTAGGGTTGTGAGGAGTAGGCAGTTAGGTTAACCAGGGTCTAGACCACCATAATATCTCATTGGGATTTTTACCTTGTAATCAAGTGATAATTTAATTAATTGATTCTAGGAACATTGGGTAATAGTGATTCACTATATAATAAGATAAGAAATGGTTTAGGGGGCCCAATGCCTTGCCCAGGGGTGGTAATCTGAACAAGGGTTGGGATGACCTTGGTAACCCAAGTACAATAATCTTCCTTACTCCTTAAATCTTGAGATGGCTCTAATGTGCATCTTGGATGTCGGGGCTGGTTCCTAGGTTCTCATTATGTCGCATGTGATGATACTATTTTCCCTACATGTAGGTCCTAGCACCTTGAGTCTTTATTTGTTGAGTAGCCTCTAGAGGTCTTATGTTTTATGGAGATTTGATTTAGTTGTGTGATGTGTGGACTTTTATCCTTTGGATGTTAGGTGTCAGGTTAGATCTAGAGTGTGTGTAGGATCTTGTGTCACCTCCTAGCACGGGGGGTGGTTCCTTATGGTTCCACATTGTCAGGTGATTTGATGCCTTCTTCCATTAGGGATGTTCTTTATTGGATGCTCATGTGCGTGGATGTGGATTCTTATCTCTTCATCTTATGGATAGACATTTGTAGTAGATTTAAGTATTGTGTTTCATATGGCACGTGTATTTTGTAGAATTCATGATGTAATTGTACTAATAGATGAGAGAAATGCTCTTTGATGTAAAGGTTGATGTATATGTATTGGTAGACGATGTATTAGTTTATGATCATAGCTTTGTAGGAGAACATATAGATGTATTTTTTATGTCTTGGATAATGCTCATCAGCATAATTGGTTATAAGGATATGTGTTAGTGTTGTGTGAATGACTATGATGATTAAGGAATGGTTTATTAATGTCTTAACTAACATTGGAAATGGACTAATGATGTTAGATAGTTTGGGAAGGGATTAGTAACATTTGTTTTGGTGTTTTAAAATGAATTGAATGGATAGTAGGGTTATGATAGGACATGCATTTGTTTAATAATGATTCTCATGATAAGAAAGAAATTAATTGATTAGGAAATGAATGTTAAATGATATCATAGATGGAGATTTGTTTATGTGTTAGAGTTATTTATGTGATGGCATTGAAGTACCCTAGGGAATGGTAAATGTTATCTTGTATTTGGCTTGCGTAATTGTGATGTTATAGATATGTCAATGTTAAAGATATTTTATGCAATCTTGTAGATGTTAATTAATGCTTTTGAGAAATGGCAGTTTAATATGTTGTATTAGTAGATGTTTTAAAAAAAATCATCTCTATTAGCATGTCAGTTAGCATATTTTTCTAGGGTATTTTGGCGGGCATTACATGATCTGTTGGTTCTAGGTATCCTCCTTCCACTAGTTCTTAGAGTTCTTGGGATAATAGTAAGGTCTTCATTTGGATACTCCAATAATCATAGTTGTCTTTGGTAAACAACTAAAGTGTAAATGGTAAATATTTTCTATGAGCCATATGGATATAACCGTTTCTCTAACCTTGCTACCTGCATAATCAAAAATCCTGCAACCTGCTCTAATACCAAATGAAAGATTAAAATAATAATTTAAAAGATTCACAAAAAAAAATCGTCAACTGAGAAGAAGACTAAATATTATTCATATGAAAAATTTAATTAAAAATTACAATAACAGTGTACATTTATAGACTATTAAAGTTTATCAAACAAGAATAGAACCTAAAAACTAAGAGCAGTTTTTCCATTGTGTAGACAATAATTTCTAATGACAAAGACCGCTACATAGACAACATTTTCTAAAGACCAAAAAATATCAAAAAACAAGAGGAATGTTTATCTTAGCAGTTTCCAAACTGTTATTTTATTAACAAAACAAAAGCACATTCTTCATAGTTTCCATCAAGCCTTGATCTCCATGGCATCATTCTAATCTTGAAATTGGCCTCCAAAATAGAAATCTCCAAGAATCACTCAAATCTTGAGCTTATCATTCTAAAATCAAAATTGTCTTCACCAAATAATATTCAAAATGAGATAACAGTGATAGATTCAATCCCATCAAGATATCTCAAAAGGGTTGTTAGAAAAATTAAGACATAATATTTCATACTAGCATGATTCATGAAGGTCATATGTTGGTGACCATGAGGGTTTCAATGACTAGAAATTTGGATGGTGTGTACAAAAAAATAATGAGAAAGAGGAAAAATTTAAACATAATGAGTTTATGTGCTTCACATAGAGATCCACCCCAAACTTTGTAAGATCCACTTTGTACCAAGAGGATCAGTGAGATTATGGATAAAAGGATAGGAAACAAATTTGGAATGTCTTTATGGGCTATCTGCAAAGGTATGTGTAAAGAGAATTATTAGAGAGAGATGTGAATAAATGATTAGGAAAGAGAAAGTTCAACATGAAACAAAGAATGATTAAGAGTTTAGATAGCAACAATGAAAAATGCAAAAGAAAGGTCAACAAGATCACTCGATTATAAAGAGTTTTGGCAAAATTAAAGAATCAAGAATAAAAAGAGTTGTATGAATGTTGGAGCTCAAATCTCTGAGAATACTCTTAGTCTAAAAGGATATTAAAGATGAAGAAGCATGAAAAGAAAATTAAAGGTGTTAGAAAATGTTATCACAACTACAAAAGGCAGCTTGTGACCTGCATCATTCTGAAAACAGTTATGAGACTTATCTCCTATTCTACCTTCCAAAGATGATGCCATATATTTATTAGTATGTGAGATTTCCCAAACCTTTAATTGTGATCCATATTTATTGCTTGGCAGTAACCCATGTGATGCCCATGTTCTATAGACCATCGTAGCAATTCAAAACTTCTATATATTGCAATGAGTTGTATGTTGTTACTCACTCTAATGAGTCTTTCTCAGTAGAGATGTAAGATGCCTACGGTATTTGTGAGTATGAGAAGAAGCTCATGTTAGATAGTTTAAATAATTGGAAGACAACTATGAGGGTGGGGGGGGTGACTCAGTTGTCACAGATTACTGGATCCTTAAGCAATTTAAACCTTTAATACCGGAACCAAAAACATTAATACCATAATTTTTAAACCAATATTGGAATAGAAGATAAATCAATTAAGCATAAACAATAATCATGGAATAAATACCATCCACATGACACCAAGATTTATATGTGGAAAACCCGGTAAAGTGAAAAACCATGGTGGGAAGCCTACCCACAATCAGATAATACTTCTACAGTAAGTGTGTGAATTAAAATTGAGGGGTGTGCACTTGCAAGAAGACCAACAGCTTAGAGCGCATTGCTCATCACAAAAGGAGTCTCACTAACTACATATTAATCCAGACTACAATCTCGAAGAATGAATGAACTGCAAAGATACCATCTCCTATGCCTGAATACAGTTTTGGTTAAGCTCAATACCAAAGGACTAAATCCTCTTACATAAACCCAACTCAATCTCCAATGATCGACCAAATCCTCTTCCTGAATGATATTACATTATTCGCACATTACATATCCATATGCCTTTCCTATATCCTTATATCATCTACAATTAGATCTTACATCATATATATACAAACCCTCGACCATAAAAATTCACATCAGCCAACAAATAGTAAACCAATTACATAATTACAAAACATGTCAGCCTTAGACCAAACAAATAATATCCAACCCATTAGACATCCCAAAAACACATTGATAGGTTGAATCCACACGTTACATTAAGTCGCTCCATAACCTAGATACATCGGGATCCAATTTTAGGTCCACAAACTAAAGCAATAATCCCAATCCACCAAGTCTCAAACATGATCACCATCAGCATCCTAAATCTCCATTAGAAGCCACACCAACACCACTTATGCATAGCATCAAAGATCTTCATCAAAGCTCTACTAGTGAAACCCTCGCTGAAACCACAAGCCAAGCTTCCAAGAAAACAAGATAGCATGCAATCACCAAAACAAAACCAACTGACTGAACATGAAAATGTATAAGCCAATTCCTTAACCCAATCATACCGGAGCATACCAGATCATGCTAGATCCAAACCAACCAGAAACCACACATCCTACTGGGACCATAAGGGTGTCGGTAAAGCATCCAAAATAGCTAGTGTTGACATCAATGACAAAACATCAATGCAACACATAATCAATTCCTCCAAATGGACAACAATATCCCCCTTTGTCATTGATGACAACACTAGATGTTAAAAACATATAAGTACCAAGAAATACCAAACAAGTCTCCCCCAATGGAAGACAACCAACAATCTCCCACTCAAAGATATAGCAATGAAGTTCTGAAACAAAGACCAAACTTCCCCTATGAATGATATCTCTGTAAAGCTCTATTTTTCACATACATCTCTCCCCCTAATGTATACACCTCCTTAAGTTTTTCACATCAATATCTCTCCCCCTTTGACATCAATGCCAAAAATCTAACAAAAATATCAAATCAAAAAACATAAACCATTGAATCATAAGGCTAACTACTCCCCCTAAGCAGTAGCATCCCCACATCAATGTCTGATTGAATAATATCTCTGATAATACATACCAGACTGATGCCAAAAAGAATCAATCAGTTCTCTTTTGAAGGGGCAGAAACCCCTAACCCATCTCTCAAGTACTCAAATGATTCTCTAGGCAAAGGTTTACTGAAAATATCTGCAATGTGCTCTTTATTGTTCACATAAACCAACCTGACTTCATTTTCTTTCACCTTCTCCTTCAGAAAGTTATACTTGATAGATATGTTCTTTGTCTTAGAGTAAAATACTAGATTCTTTGATATGTCAATAGTAGTAGACTTATCACAGTGAATAACTACCGGTCCAGTGCAATGCACTTTAATATCCTTCAACATTTGCTTCATCCATAGAACCTGTGTATAGTTAGTAGCAGCAACAACATATTCAGCTTCAAAAGTAGATAAAGAAGTACATGATTGTTTCTTGCTGATCCATGAAACCAACTTCTTTCCAAGAAAGAAAGCTCCACCAAAAGTATTCTTCCAGTCATCAACATCTCCAGCCCAATCAACATCTATATATGAAAATAAAGTAAAGTCATCATCCTTAGGGTACAACAAACCATATTCAGATGTCCCTTGCAAGTATCTAAAAATCCTTTTCACCACACTCTCATGATTTTCTCTAGGATCACTCTACTATCTAGATGCAATACAAACAACATTCATTATGTCAGACCTAGTTTGAATCAAATAAAGAAGACCTCCAATCATAGATTTGTATCTTGTAGGATTTACCAGTGCAAAAACATCTTTCCTTATCAATTTATCACTTGTAACCATGTAGGAGTACTTACCGGTTTAGAGTCTCCCATACATAATTTCTTCAATGATTCCCTAGCATACTTAGTTTGACAAGTGAAAATACCTTTATTATTCTAAGTAATCTACAAACCTAAAAAAAAAAATCATTTCCCCAATCATAGACATTTCAATTTCTTTCTCCATATTCTTAGAAAATTTCATCCATAACTTATCTTCACCTCCAAAAATGATAACATCAACAAATACTTCAACAATCAATATATCATCATCAGTGACCATATAATATAAATTATTATCAACATTACCCTTAGTAAAACCAAGCTTCAAAAGATATTTATCCAACCTTGCATACCAAGCTCTAGGTGCCTGTTTCAATTCATATAAACTTTCCTTAACCTCCAAACCATGTTTGTATCGTCTAAAAGTGAAAAACCATCAGGTTTCTCTATATAAACTTCTGCATCAAGATCCCCATTAAAAAATATACACTTAACATCCATCTGATAAACCTTGTAGTTCTTATGGGGAGCATAGAAAAGAAAGAATCTTATAGTTTCAATCCTAGCTATAGGTGCAAAAGTTTCACCATAATCAATTCCTTCCTTCTAAGAATATCCTTTACAAACCAATCTAGCCTTATTCCTTACAACTTGAACATCTTCATTCAATTTATTCCTAAAAATCCATTTAGTTCGAATAACATTCTTATTTTTAGGTCGGGTAACTAAAGTCCGTGTGTTTTTTTTCTCAATCTGATCTAATTCTTCTTCCATAGCTTTCAACCAACATTCATCTTTACATGCTTCAATTACTGATACCGGTTAAACTTGAGAAATTAAACATACCTCATTAGTTGCCAGTCTTCTTCTTGTCATCACTCCATTGTTCTTATCCCCAATGATCTGATCTTTTGAATGATTCAATCTCACATACCTAGGAGTCTTTTGACTCTCTATTCCTCTTCCTGGTTTTTCAGTTACTGTTGAATTTTTTGATACTGCTGGAGTAACTGGTTCAACATTATGTTTTGGTAAAGTTGCTACCAGTTTAGATATAATCATTTCCACTATCGGTTCTTGCTCATAAACTCTGTTTTGACTTCTATTCAACTCATCCACCTTGACATTAGCACTCTCCACAATTATCTCCAATCTCTTGTTATAACATCTATATGTTTTTCTTTAATTAAAATAACCAAGTAAAATGCCTTCATCACATCTAGGATCAAATTTTCCAATAATATCATCTCTCCAAATATAACATTTACTACCAAAGATTCAAAACTACTTAACTGTGGTGGCATTTTTTATGTTTATGTTGTGATTGTCATTGATGGACACACACTTGCTTCAAGATCACTTTTTGTATGTATGAGTTATGCTCAACCGGTATTTGTTCCAAACTGGTATTATGTATTATAGTCTTTAGGCTATCGCTATTTTGTAGAATGTGTTTACTGATCTCAAGTGGTATGAAGACCTCAAGCAGTTTGAGGATCTCAAGCGAAGCGAAGAAACTAAAGCAACAGTTATCATTTTCCCAGTCTTCATTTTTGACAACCGGTAATCAATTTAATGTTTGAACCGGTATTAGTCTGTGATGAATTACCAACCAGTAGTCAGTAAAGTTGTATGAACCGATAATACTCTATGATGAGTTACCAACTAGTATTTTTGTGATGAGCTACTATCCACCGACACTTTGACAGTGATTTTGTGTCGTGTTATTAATTGTGTCTAGATGCAATGAACCTAGGAACTTGCAATGTAATCCTATTGGACCGACATGAAATCAAATTCCTTTTTAAGGACATCATGTCTAGGGTTTTAGAAGATGTAGCTGTTAGGGTTTTTGGTGGTGGATGAGTTTTTATATGTGTGATCTTAGAAGAGAAGATTGAGTCTGTGTGCTATAATAAAGTGTGGATTTACTGAAGACTGAAGTAATTTTGAAATGCATTAGCAATGAGCTATCATGGATCTAACCAAGCAACTGTGCTATTTGCTAAATCATTCATTTGTTGATTACTCACATCTTCGACAAGGCTGAAACCCTTAACCGGGTAGGCCCAGAAAAGCCTTTGTAATTCTTTAACAAGGTGGTTCACATCTATGGATCTGAAATCCTCTCACAAGGTAGTCTTTAATCGAACTTATCTCCTAATAGAGATTGAGATTCCTAATAGGATCTATTCTGGTGAAGAACATTGTATGACCTTAACCAGTCTGACCTTAACCAGTCTAGTTACTATTTTGTAGATAGTTACTTGTGAGTTTCATCTCACCGTGGTTTTTCCCATTTGGGTTTCCATGTCAAAATCTCGTGTTATGGTGATTGTGCTTCTATGGGTGAATGCCTTTTTTGTTGTCTGGTTTGCATTTGTGTTAACCGGTTTGTTAGTAAAACTATTATACCGGTTTACTGATAAATTGTTTAAGTGTTTAAGTTTAGTATTCTTTGGTATACTAATTCACCCCCCCTCTTTTGTATTCATCAATTGGTATCAGAGCCAACCTTTCTATAAGTTTAACCACTTGGAAAGAGATATGGGGGAATACACTGTGAGGGAACTTACTCATTGGCTCACTCAGACTGAGAAAGCCTATGATGAACTCAAAGTCAAGTATAAAGCCTCTCTGGCAAAAAGGAGAGAGCATGTTGAGAAACTGATGGAGCTAACTGAAAACAGTTCCTCTGATTAAGCAGACATGGAAGCCCTAGTTGAAGAATTTGAAAAACTGAATGAGTCTAATGCCAACCTAAGAATGGAATTGGAAGGACTGACTATCAAGATGTGTCAAGAGCTTGAGAACCGGAGGAAAGCTGAAGATCTGGCAAAAGACAAAGATCATAAGATCTCCAGGCTGAAGCAAGAAATCAGTGCACTTACCGCTCATCTCCAAGAAAGAAAAGTGGAAAAAGAAGATATGCAAGGTGAACTTAACTTGGCTATTTTTGAGAATGCAACCTTGAAGGAGTCCAATGCTGCTATTACCAAAGAACTCACTGAGTCAAAGGAAATACTTGCCAAATTCAATAAGAGCACTGTTAAGCTAGAACAAAAGCTTGAATCAACAAAACCGGTAAAGAATACCACTAGACTTGGTTTCTCTGATCATGAGGAAGGTGATACCTCTGGAGCAAGAGATGTAGCATCAAAGAAGCAACCGACATCAAAGGATAAAGGTAAGAAAAAGTTCAAACCCATTTTCTTTAATTGTCTCAAGGAAGGACATACTGCTACTATATGTAGAAATAAGGCTTACAATAACTTTCCTTACATTCTAAACAATAAGCCTAGATCCTATAGATTCAATGGAAATTGTTATGTATGCAACAAGTTTGGGAATAGAGCACTTGAATGCAGGTCTATCATGCACAACACTGGAAGGTATCCTCAAAGGAGTCAAGGAGTTTTTCCTGAACCCTCTAGGAACCAGAATCCAAACCGGTTTAATACCTATAATCATCAATCAAGTAGTGGTGGCTATCAAGAGGCAACCAGATGGAGAGAAACCTATTTGATTTGTCATGGTAGTGGTCACACTGTTGCAACATGCAGAAGGAAGAATGGAAACATGAATAAAGGACCTTGGAGAACACCTGGAATGGTTTGCTATCATTGCAACAAACCGAGTCATACAGCAAGATTCTGCAAGATGAGAAAGAATATATCAGATGATATACCGGTCACTCCGGAAGGAAAGATTGATGTTGAAACTGTTCAAATGGATATGAAGAAAACCTAGAAAAAGAAGCCAGAAGAAGTGTCTCTAGAAGAACTAGTTTCTGCACCTGGTGTGGAAATCTCTGAACCGGCAAACTAAGCTATAGGAAAGCTTAGGGGGAAATAAATTGGTAAAATATTTCGAACCCCCGGTTTACATCGGTAAAAGACCTTAATCAGTATGTGATACTTGTCAATTGGCGGAAGACCAGAAATGGTAAAAGGAAAATTAGGGTTTACACCCTAATGGTGGAGCATTTATTATGGTAGGTGGAGAATTCACTTAAAAGGGATTTTCAATTTATTTTCACTTATCAAATTTTGAGCGAAGAAGTTTTCAAGTGCGGAGCGACAAAAGGCGATTTGTCTTGCAATTCAGAGAGATTTCAAAACCTTGAAGAAGAATCTGAAGATAACATCAATCGGTCAAGTGTAGAACTCAAAGCGGTAACCTAGCAACTAAAGTAGTGATTGGCGAAGTGGAATTTGCAAGCCCTAAATCTCTACTTTCGAAGGTATTTTTTGAGTTTCTCTATTTGTCATGGCTTCAACATCGCACTCTATTTCTAGTGCACCAGTTGATTCAGTAGATTTCATCCAATGGAAGGCAAAATATAATGCACTATCCCATATACTTGGTGGTGTTATAGTAGAGGAAGGTATTTCAGATTATATTGACTGTAAAATTCAAGACCTAGGATCTCTAGTGATCCATTCTCAGTTGAGTTTGTTCTGCGGGAAGGACAAGAAGATCAAACCAGAATTCAGCATCTTGGAAAAGAAGAAGCTTCACAATGTGGTCTATTTCCTTGAAGAATTCATAGATGATCACATCCACATTATTCTAAGAAGAGTGCATGGTGACAAAATGTATTTGGAGCTGACACATGAAATCACACTGGAAGTGATTCATGTCATCATTGGTTTTTGTAACATTGGAGAAGTGTCATCCCTAAGGAAGATCAGCAAGACCGATATGACCAAGCTTACTGGTTCTGTGAGAAACCAATAGGGAATGACCATCAATACCATCAAGGATGATCTGGTCAAGCATTCCTGCATGGTGATAGGTTATCGAACATTCTATGCTAGTAGGATCAACTCTATCTCTGCTGCAACGGTAAATGCTGGGTACAGGATGATCAAGGAGGATGTCTCATTTGATTTATGCACCTATATGCAAAGGCATCTATTGGTGAACCTGAAGTTAATCAAATAGGACAATGCCTTGAGATTTAAATTCAAACAACTACTGGTCGGATTGTTCTTCTACTTCCAAGGTTACTTCCTAGGAGTTGGTGATATGCAGTGGTTAGCTGACCAACCGGTTACAAAGCAAATCAGGGAAAGTCTTCAAGCAGTTGGAACCGGTATCCTGAAGTCCTGAACAAATACTTTGATGAGTTCAAACGCAAGATGAGCCAAAGGGTGAGAATATCTGGTGACATTGTCTAGAAGTATGAAGAGGACATTTTCTTCACCATCAGAGTAGATGAGTGCTTAATGGAGGCTGTTGAGCCCAGAAAGGAAGAAGTGGATCCTATGGGTTATGAGGTGATGTACGATATGCTAGATCAGTATGCTTCTACCCTACTTTCTTCACCGCTTGACCCTAAGAAGAAGAGAATCAGCACCTATTTGGAAAAGGTTACACCAGTTGAAGAATCCTTAGTGAAGAAAGGAAAGGCAGTGCCATCTGTATTGGCACCAGTTACTTTAGCAAGTCCTAAAGTGACCAAGCAGTCACTGGAAAAGAAAAAACCAGAAGTTGCACCTACCAAAGTATTTGAGAGAAAGCGGAAGACAAAAGGCAACACACCAGGCTCAAAAGATACAAAATTTGAAGAATAGCCTAAGAAGACTAGGCAAATAAGAAAGAAGACAAAGACAACCAGTAATGAACCGACATCATCAGCACTGATAAATATTGATATTTCCTCTTACAAACCTTTGACACATTGTCAAAGAACTATTAAGAACATTAGGAGAAGAGTGTTGAGTGATTTGGCAGATTATTTTGTTGATTTCAATGATAATGAGAAGGAGGAAGAAGAATAGGAAGTCATTCAATATTTATGTATTAATGACCGATCGCCATCAAAAATTAAATTTGTGACACCATATTCTTTATATAATTCTTTAGACAACAAATGGCGCATTGCCATAGAAAAGGAATAGGAGATAAGAGAGGAAATATTTGCTCAATATTTTTCTGATGTGTCTAATTCTGAACTTTATGAAGTTATGGAAAAATATAAAGGCCTCTTCTTTATGCAAAGAAGGAGACTCTTGTTGCTAGAAGGGAAAGTCCCTGAGGTGGTAAAAGATACCCACTCTCATGCCCAAGCTGCTCTGAAGTTGCATCAACTGTCTGAAGCCAACAAGAGGGCTGAACAAGAACTGGAAATTGCAAAACCGGATGAGGTGTATAATAGTTAAGGAGAACAGGTCACTGAGAAAATGGACCCTATTAATGTTGATGCTTTGGATGGTGAAGATGTTACTTTGGATACACCAACAAAAATAGCAGGACAGAAGAAACTGGACAAGGAAAAGGTTGACAAGGAGAAAGAAGAGAAAAAAGAAAAAGAATCAAGAGGAAGAAAAGAGGAAGCAGGTGGAGGAAGAGAAGAGGAAACAGGAAGAAGAAGAGAAGAAGCAATAGGAAGAAGAGAAGAGAAAAGAAGAAGAGAAGAGAAAAGAGAAGGAAGAAGAAAATAGAAAAGAAGAGGAGAAGAGAAAGGAGAAGGAAGAAGAAAAGAAACAAGAGGAGGAGAAGAAGAAGAAGAAGGAAGAAGAAAAGAAATAGAAAGAGGAGAAGAAGAAGAAGGAAGAGGAGAAGAAAGAAGAAGAGAAGTGGAAAGAAGAACAAAGGAAGAAGGAAAAAGAGAAAAGAGAGAGAAAAACTGAGGCGCAGAAGAAGGCAGAAGAAGATAAGCAAAAATCCAAGGAAAAGGAGGAAGTGGCAAAGAGTGTACATGTAGAGACCCCAAAGGAAACTGGTGGTCAAGCCAAGCCAGCTGACATCACCAATCCAATTGACCTCCAATCTGAAAATGAAACAGAGCTACTGTAGAGCATTAAGCTTGCTCAAGAGCGACAAGAATCACTGAGGAGGAAGAAGGAGCAAGATGTCATTCAAACTGTGGTAGAAACTCTTACCAGCTTGATTCCTAGTACCAATCTCCCAAGTACCGATTCCTCTCTAGCTCAATTGAAACTCCTATGCACAGTTGTAGAGGACCAGGTGCAATGCCTGGAAGATGTTGCTGAAGCCAATGCTCAAAAGAAGCATCAAAAGGCTCTGAACACTACCATGGTGAAGAAGTTGAATGAGCTCTGGTCTGAACTTCAAAAGGCACATAAGGACATAAGAGATGCTCTGGATGAGGGGAATCTACTGCTCAGTAAGATATGTCAACCTCATCTATTCTGTGATGATGTGCTTGCTCAAAAAGACAAACTGCAA
This sequence comes from Cryptomeria japonica, assembly GCF_030272615.1. NCBI lineage: Eukaryota > Viridiplantae > Streptophyta > Pinopsida > Cupressales > Cupressaceae > Cryptomeria > Cryptomeria japonica. The sequence goes on from NC_081405.1 coordinate 161,728,984, forward strand.
ACTGATTTGTAGACATACATAAGCACCTTCAAGATGCCTTCTGATTCCTTCACTGCATATGGGCAAACCGTTCATTGGTTTCATCTTCAACCTGCAAGAATAGAGTTAGAAATCAGAAACCAAACCAGAGATTTGCAGGAACTTCGACTAGTTCTGCTACCAAGACTGCAAATACTTCAGAAATGCTATCTCAATCTAGATGCCTTAATAGTTACTCCAGAGATGAGTACCTTGGATGCCATGGAGGAATAGGTATCCTAGATGCAAACGGAGAGTGAGGTTGCTACCTCATTGCTTGAGTCATGGTCTGTGTCCATGAAGACATATATGCAAGACTTTAAATCAGTTTTTGACAAGTTTCACTCTTTATTGTCATAAACACTTATTATTTTCATGCTAATGGAAATAGGGGTTATTCAGCTGTACTTTGTCATTGTTGGCAAAGGGGGAGTAGTATTCTATATTTAAAATTTTGATGCATGTTATGTATACTTTCATGTTTATCTCTGTAAGGGAGTAGTATACATTGTATTTTCTACAAAAGGGATAGTGTATATGCTTAGGGGGAGTAATTTTGATTATGGCATATTTTTGTTCTAAAACAATTAGATGTCAAAATTTTCCTAAGTGTTGCCATCAATGCCAAAGGGGGAGATTGTTGGCATTTTTTAAGTTTATGTTGTGATTGTCATTGATGGACACACACTTGCTTTGAGATCACTTTATCTATGTATGAGTTATGCTCAACCGGTATTTGTTCCCAAACTAGTATTATGTATTATAGTCTTTAGGCTATCGATGTTTTGTAGAAAGTGTTTATCGATCTCAAGTAGTATGAAGACCTCAAGCAGTTCGAGGATCTCAAGCGGAGCGAAGAAACTAAAGCAGTAGTTATCATTTTCTCAGTCTTCATTTTTGACAACCGGTAATCAATTTAATGTTTGAACTGGTATTACTCTATGATGAGTTACCAACTGGTAATCGGTAAAGTTGTATGAACCGTTAATACTCTATGATGAGTTACCAACTGGTATTTTTGTGATGAGTTACCATCCACTGACACTTTGATGATGATTTTGTGTCATGTTATCAAATGTGTCTAGATGCAATGAACTTAGGAACTTGCAATGTAATCCTATTGGACCGACATGAAATCAGATTCCTTTTTAAGGACATCATGTCCAGGATTTTAGCAGATGTAGCTGTTAGGGTTTTTGGTGGTGGATGAGTTTTTGTATGTGTGATCTTAGAAGAGAAGATCGAGTCTGTATGCTATAATAGAGTGTGGATTTACTGAAGACCAAAGTAATGCTGAAATTCATTAGCAATGAGCTATCATGGATCTAACCAAGCAGACTGTGCTATTTGCTAGATCATTCACTTGTTGATTACTCACATCTTCGACATTTCTGAAACCCTTAACTGGGTAGGCCTAGAAAAGCCTTTGTAAATCCTCTAACAAGGTGGTTCACATCTGTGGATCTGAAATCCTCTCACAAGGTAGTCTTTAATTAGACTTATCTCCTAATAAAGATTGAGATTCCTAATAGGATCTATTCTAGTGAAGAACATTGTATGAACTTAACCGGTTTGACCTCAACCGGTCTGGTTACTATTCTATAGATAGTTACTTGTGAGTTTCATCTCACTGTGGTTTTTCCCATTTGGGTTTCCACATCAAAATCTCTTGTGTTATGGTGATTGTGCTCCTATGGGTGAATGCCTTTTTTGTTGTCTGGTTTGCATGTGTTAACCAGTTTGTTAGTAAAACTGTTATACCGATTTACTACTAAATTGTTTAAGTGCTTAAGTTCAGTATTCTTTGGTATACTAATTCATTCCCCCTTTTAGTTTTCATCAAACTATAGGTGTATTGCCAAACCATAATTCATAAGGTGTCTTACTGATTTCTCCTTTGATATGTACTTTGTTGAATGTATAAACTGTTGTGCTCATTGCTTCTCTCCAATAGATATGAGGTAGACTAGCCTCCATCATCATTGTTCTAGCAGCATCCAAGCTAGTTATGTTCTTCTTTTTCACAACTCTATTCTATTGATGTGTTTGGGGAGCAAAAAATTGTCTCCTAATACAATGATTCTCACAAAATTCATTAAACTCACCAGATGTGAATTCTCCACCACGATCTGACCTCAAACATTTAATCTTCAATTTTATCTCAGTTTCCACTTTAGCCTTAAATATTTTAAACTTTTCAAAAGCCTCAGATTTCTCCCTTATAACAGTAACCCATGCCATTCTGGAATAATCATCAATGATTAGCATAAAATATGTATCACCTTGAAAACTTTTAACTCTAGCAGGGCCACACAAATCAATATGAATAAGATCAAGAACATCACTAGATTTATCTTGTATACTCCTAAAAGAGGTTTTGACCTATTTACCCATTTGACATTCTTTACATACCAGATTATAAGGCTTCATAATCTTAGGTATATCCCTAACTACCTTATTTGAACTGATCTTAACAATGCAATGAAAATTCACATGATATAACTTTTTTATGCCATAGCCAACTCCCATCAATTTGTGCAATAAAAAATGTCAACTCACCAGAATTCAAATGAGATATATTACCTTTTGTTTGTGTATCGGTTGCAATCTCCAAACCAGATCTATTAATGATTTTGCATTGTCCATCCTTGAAGTGTAATTGAAATCCCTTATCCACCAATTCTCCTACACTCAAAATATTATGCTTCAAACCTTCAACAAAATAAACATTATCAGTAAGGTGCTTACCATCCAATGATATAGTTCCCTTTCCTTTGATCATACATGCTTTGTCATCTCCAAATCTAACCAAACTGCCATCAAATTTTTGCAAAGATAGAAACTTCCTTTTATCTCCAATCATATGATGTGAACATCCACTGTCAATTACCCTTTCATCCTTGTCTTCAATTTTAAGAGCAAGTGCCTTCTCTTCAGGTACATTCTCTTCCAGTGCCAGAACATCTTCCTAGATAGCCAGGAGCACACATTCATTTCCATTGTCGAAACCACTAGTAGAGTCTTTTGTCGGTTCATCTTCAGAGTCAGTCACACCTTCCTCATCCTCTATGTAGCATGATTTGTCTATTTTTCCTGTACTTGTACTTGTTCTGATATCTAGGGTTAGGCTTAAAATATTTTCTAACTCTGTCTTCAAATCTTGAATTCCTTTCAGGACATCTAGATGCAAAATGACCAATATTATTACATGCAAAACATTTAAAGATGATTTTCCTTCATACTTACTTCCTACTTGTCCTTTAGGTACTCTTCTAGCAAATAGTGCTTCAAGTTTCTCAAACTTGTCATCTTCTCTCTTCATATCATTCAATTCCTTTGCATATAAATCTTTCCAATCTTGCTTGTCGGTTGATGATGAAGATGCATGAAAAGCAGGTTCAATCTTCATAGCTTTAGAAGGTGCAAATTCTTCAAGCTCAAAAGAAGATAATTTTCTAACCATGGTATCTTTATTAATAGAATTATTATCCATTGTTCTCAATTTATTAATTGGAGTAGCCTTCATCTTGTAAGCCGGTGATAGGGCTCTCAAAACTTTAGAAACAATTTCATCTTCACTCAGAGTTCTACCACAACATTGAATTCCCATAACAATCTTCCATTTTTAAATTTTAATATCTCACCCGGTAACCATCAAGTTTAGAAATCTTCACAGTAGGGCCACCTTCATTAAGATTCTCCAACTTATCCCATATAACCTTTATATATGATTTGTTAGTTAATCTCATTATTTGCTAATCAAAAAGTGCTCACGAGAGGGCTTCTCTTGATTACAATCATTCTCAAGATCCTTATCAAAGTTTACTAGAGGAGGATTGCCAGATGCTAGATTATAAGGTGTAACACCATTCTGTGTGATCTCCCAAATCTCCTTACCGAGACATCTCGGATGAGTCTCCATCTGAATCTTCCATACTATGTAATTTGTTCCATCAAGCCTAGGAATATCTCTCTGAAAGATAACTCCAAATTAACTAGATGAACTTGAACTGTTAGTCACCATAGGATCTTCCTCAAGTAGTTAAGCTTTCTGCAGAGAGAATGAGAGCTCTGATACCAATTGTTAGACAGTTCAAATAACCGGAAGACAACTGAGAGGGGGGGGTGGGGTGAATAGGTTGTCACAGATTACTGGAACCTTAAGAAATTTAAAACTTTAATATCGGAACCCAAAACATTAATACCAGAATGCTTAAACTAAATACCAAAATAGAAGATAAACCAATTAATCCTAAACAATAATTAGAGAATAAATACCATCCACATAACACCAAGATTTATACGTGGAAAACCCGATAAAGGGTAAAACCACAGTGGGAGGCCTACCCACAGTCAGATAATACTTCTACAGTAAGTATATGATTTAAAATTGAGGGGCTTGCACTTGCGGGAAGACCAATAGCCTAGAGTGCATTGCTCATCACAAAATCAGTCTCACTGACTACATATAAATCCAAACTACAATCTAGAAGAATGAATGAACTGCAAAGATAACATCTCCTATGCCTGAATACAGTTCTAGTTAAGGTCAATACCAGAGGACTAAATCCTCTTACATAAACCAAACTCAATATCCAATGATCAACCAAATCCTATGCCTGAATGATATTACATTAATCACATATTACATATCCATATGCCTTTCCTATATCCTTATATCATCTACAATTAGATCTTACATCATATATATACAAACCCTGGACCATAAATAATCAAGTCAGCCACCAGACAATAAACCAATTACATAATTATAAAAGATGTCGGCCTTACACCAAACAAATAATATCCAACCCATAAGACATCTCGGAAACACGTCGAGAGGTCCAATTCACACGTTACATTAAGATGGTCCATAACCTAGATACACTAAGACCTAATTTTAGGTCCATGCGCTAAAGAAATAATCCCAATCCACCAAGTCTCGAATGTGATCACCATCAGCATCCCAAATCTCCACCAAAATATGAACCAATGCCACTTATGCATATCATCAAAGATCTTCATCAAACCTCTACTGGTGAAAACCTTGTCAAAACCACAAGCCAAGCTTCCAAACAAGCAGGATAGCATATGATCACCAAAACAAAACCAATTGACTAAACATGAACATGAATAAGCCAATTCTATAACTCAATCATACCAGAGCATACCAAATCATTCTGGATCCAAACCAACTAGAAACCACACATCCTACCAGAACCAAAAGGGTGCAGGTAAAGCATCCAAAATAGCTAGTGTTGACATCAATGACAAAACATCAATGCAACATATAATTAATTCCTCCAAATGGCCAACAACTCAGACTAGATGTTTGTATGAGGATAAATATGTGAAATGTAAGATGTTATGAAACTAAATTTGTGATGTTGTGTCTACATCATAATGTTGTAGTTTTAATGAAGAGCAGAAGGTCATTCAGCTATCTAGGAGATCTAATGTTTTATTTTAGTGGAATAGAAATATTTATCTGTTATTTTTAGTTTGTTCCTTCTCTCCCTCTATTCCATCAATTGGTATCAAAGATAAAGACCCTCCATTCCATCAATTAGTATTAGAGCTAAAGATCTTGGAGACTTTGGAGGTGTTGATCTAGCAACAACATAAATAATGTTGTAGCTGATCCAAAGAACAGATCATTCAAAAGAAATTGCTTAGTTGAGTGTTTTGAGAGAAGAAACTGACAATCAACTACTTGCTGAATAAGAATATAAGCCATAGTTGTAGAAGACAAGGTTAAATAGGACTGCAAGCCATAGTCGGAGAAGACAAGGAGTACTCCAGCCATTGCATTTTGTATAGTTATTAGAAACGTCAGTCAAGTCCATGAAGTGTATGTTAAAGTTTTTAGAAGTCAAAGAAAGAGATCATTGTACTTGAAGTTGAAGGATCCAATGCTAAAGCATATTAATGTAGCATCTATTAAGGTCAATAATAGTTTTTATGTATGATGAAGCCACAACTAAAAGGAGGCATAGTAAGAAAAAAGAAAAGTGCAGATCTGTCACCATAGCGAAAGGACATTAAGCTTCTTTCAATTATTTGTTGCTTCATGTTTGAAAGGAGAAAAAAAAAAAGACACTAATGTTGAAATGGTGCAACCATGATCTAGTGGGTCCTCAAAGAGAACTAAACAGGTCATGCAGAAAGAGTAACACAATGGAAGCAAAAGTAAAACATTGAAATATTATAGAATTGGACCATATTATCATTTTAGAACCTCTGGTAACCGACCGGTTATCATCATACATTCATCATAGAACATTCGGTAATCAACCGGTTACATGCAGGCTAACATGCGAGATTACAATTCATCTAAAAATCTTAGAGTCATTTGGATCTCTAGTCATGAATCTAGAATCTTGTACTAATCCACTCCCTATAAATGATCACATAAAACCATATATATACCCTCTTGAATATATCTGGGTTGGCCACAAAAGATTACATTTACCAAGATAGGAAAATGAAATGTGTAAATAGGTCAGCCCCAAGAATGAAATGAAACTCTTTGGAAAAGAACCACCAAGAAGTGCAGATCAATAGGAAGGTCGGTCAAGGACTTAGGAACATCTAGAAAGACTCAAAATACACACACATACCAAGAAACTGATTCAAAAAAGAAGAAACCTCCAAACAGTAAGCCCAAAACTACTCCAAAACACAAGAACAGCCAAACTGAAAGCAATATCTTGCCGAAAAAGAATTCAAATGAACTGAGAATGTGGAATTAAGCATAAGAACCAGCCTGGAAACTGATAATATGATCTGTAATGAAAAGCAAGCAACTACTGAAACATACTGACGGGAACACATAAAAATGCACACTGAACTTTAACAAGAACTAAACAAAGGAAATCTTTTTGGTTGATGCAAGATTTCTCATAGACCAAGTATTCTCCTGCATCATGAACGAAAATACAGTCGGTAGAAAAAGAACCACTGCATAGAGGAGAGTGTGTTGTTTGGAGAGAGAAGAAAGCCACTAAGGAAAGATGATCGCTTAGATCCAAGTTGTTGAAGAGAAGTCACCACTAGACAAAATATTTTGGAAGTTGTTTCTGAGAAAAGAACTTGTCGCCAAGACAGGGCTACCACAAATTGTGGGGGTGTCAAGTGGTAGTCACCAAACAAGGAAGAAGTCCACCATGTAAAATGAAAATGATTCTATAGTAATCGCAAGTAGTTGAAGTTTATTAGAGTGGTTTCATAAGTGAAAAGATATCAAGGAAGATGTTAGCAGTCAGAAAGGAAGAAATGGAGAAGGATTATTGTTGTCCAATTTGGTGTTGCCTCAAGAATGATGGAAGCTATTAGTTTGAGGAAGAAAAATTGATGTCAAGAGGAAAGAAAAAAGGTCACTAACCCATAAGGAAGATCATAAATCATTGAAGTTTTTGGATTTAAGTTGAGAAGATTTGCAGAAGGTAGAATGAAACAAAAAGAGTCAGCTATAACAGAAGAAAAAGACACTATAAAAAGAGATGAAACAAAGATCCATATAGTACTTAAATCTAAATGGGCTTAAGTAAGAAGTGTTATTTTTTAATGTTGTAGCATTCTATTTCTGAATTTTTGTAATAAATGTATGAGGCTAGTAGAGTGCACAAAATTTAGGATCCTTTAGCACTCGTAGTGTGTCTTAATGGGAGGATGCTTATTGTACTTGATTAATTGTTGAGGGTGCATGATTGGTTGTACCCAACATGTAAAAGTATTTCATTTAACATATTGATGAATGATATGTATCTAAAAATGATTCTTATAGAACTAGTGAGCACAATGATTGGTTACCCATTTATCTTAGTAGATGGATCACTTTTTATATGGACTCAATAATCAATGCATGTAAAAAAGGAGAAGACCACAATGATAATCTGAAAGTGTGTACATCATAAGTTATTTTTGTTAGTAGCAATCAAGAAGGAAGACTGAGAGGGGGGGGCATGAATTATTCTTCACCGAAATAAAAAAAACTTAATCACAAAACATAGATCTGATAAACTATAGTAATAAGATAGATAAGAAAATTAACAGCACAACACACAACACTAATATTTTGACGTGGAAAGCCCAGTTAAGGGAAGAACCACGGTGGGAACCTACCCATAGTAATATGATACTCTGGAGTAGTATGTGAAAATGTTATAATGGGGATGCACATGCATTCAGGCACATTGCCTAGAGCTCACTGCTGAAATATAATGGCCCAAAAGGATACAACCCTCAGGGAAGTCCCACTGACTTACAATAAGATTTAGACTACAATCCAGAAGAAATAAACTGAAAGAATAGCATCTCCAAATGCTTTATTATAGTTCTGGTTAAGCACAAATGTTTTCCCTGCAACATTGAAGGAAAATCACTTGTTCGCACACAAATCTCTCTCTAATAATGCAGACACAACATCGACACCCAAACTACATGACAATATCACCTATATATACAAATCATCAACCTTGATAACAAGGTCGGCTAAACCCTCAACCCTCAATTATAAAATTATATCACGTGATACAAAGATCAACCATCGGACCAATATAATGGTTTACATAGCATAAAATGATCCTAAGATAAATTACCAAATGCACAACACGACCAGAAATCATGCCAAGATCAACTGCAACACGCTACACCAACAGAAAAGCCACATAACACACAAATCATCACCGATTGATAGAAACCACCAATAACTTGCACAATGATCAATGCAGATCATTAAAACAAATAGGAATGACTAGGAAACACCAAAAAGCACGTTAGAATCATCTGGAACAATTGCACCAACACCATTGTTCAAATCTTTATCGATCAACATTTGAAAGCTCAAGAACACAACCAATCAATAACTGTCACAAAGATAGAGAACTTGCAGAGCACCAAATCATGATCCATCTAAAATGAAGATACACAATACCATTCCAAACAATATCCCAAAACCTCAGCACAAGATTTCATCACACCAGAATATACTAGAGGATATACCAGACTCTGCAAACTAGTGATCAATAGACCAACACTGCAAACCGGATCATAAGATCTTCCCAAAATACAATAACTAGATAAAAACATGGGAATATGTTGACAATAGTGACAACAAAATATCCTAGTAGTAGCAATGACCAACAATATAAAACAATATCCCCCTTTGGCATTTATGGTAACATATGAATGTGAAAAATAGTCAATGCAAACAAAGAAGATATCACTAGCAAACTCCCCCTAAGATCAATACTTAGAAAGAGGTTTTTCACATGATCTCTCTCCCCCTTTGACAACAATGCTAAAGATCACAAAAAAGAAAAACAAACTCTCTCTCCCAGAAGTACATAACTAGATCAACAAACTACTTTGCTAGAGGAGCATCACCAACTCACCAATCCAGATAAAAAGATAAGGCTTTGAAATCCATCGGATCGATGCAACTCAATGCATCTAGTTCTCATCAAGAGGGGTGGATACCCCTAACTCATCTCTCAAGTAGAAAAATTTATTTGCAGGCAAAGGCTTAGTGAAAATAGCAGCTATGTTCCTTTGTAGATACACACTCCAACTTTACCTTGTCTTCACTGACTTTCTCTCTCAAGTAATGAGATTTGATCGACACATGTTTAGTGTTGTAATGTTACACCAGATTCTTTGACATGTTAATAGAACTAGAATTATCACAGTATATAATAGTAGGCTCATCATAAACAACTCTGATATCTTTTAACATTTACTTCATCCAAACTACCTGAGTGCAATTACTAGCAGTAGCAATGTACTTAGCTTCAGTAGTAGATATAAAGACACTGAATCTTGTTTCTTACTAGCCCATGAAACTAACTTCTTACCAAAAAGGAATGCTCCACAGATAGTTATCTTTCGGTCATCAACATCAGCAACCCAATTAGCATCAGTATAGGCACATAGCATGAAATTATCATTCCTCAGATACCATAATCCATAGTCCACAATTGCCTTCAAGTATCTAAATATCCTCTTCACAACAGTAACATGAATCTCTTTTAGATCACCTTGATATCTACCAGCCATGCACACATCATGTATGATGTCTGACCTATTCTGAGTAAGATATAGCAGTCCACCAGCCATATATTTGTACATACTCTAATTAGCCTTTGGAGATTCATCCTTCTTAGACAATTTACAACTAGTCACCATAGGAGTTCCAACTGATTTGGAGTCATCTAACCCAAACTTCTTCAGTAATTCCTTCACATACTTAGTTTGAGATATGAATAGACCTTCTTCAATCTATTTAATCTGCAAACCTAAGAAAAAATTCATCTCACCAATTAAAGACATCTCAAATTCTTTCTGCATGTTACCGGCAAACGTCATGCTCAAGTCATCATCACCACCAAAGATTATATCATCAACAAAGACTTCAACAATTAGGATGTTATTATTTTCTATTTTATAGTACAGATTACTATCAACAACACCTTTTCTAAATCCTAATTTCAACAAATATTTTCCTAATCTAGCATATCAGGCTCTAGGAGCTTGTTTCAATCCTTAAAGAGCTTTCTTCAGCTTACAAACCATGTCTCCATCATCTAACAGTGAAAATCCATCAGGTTGTTCAATGTAGACTTCTACCTCAAGAACACCATTCAAAAAGGAAGATTTGACATCCATCTAATATACCTTGAAATATTTATAATTAGCATAAGCAAGAAACAACTAACAACTTCAAGTCTAGAAACCGGAGTAAAAGTCTCCTCATAATCAATTCCTTCTTGTTGTGAATATCCTTTGCAGACCAATTTAGCTTTATTTTTTATAACTTCACCGACTTCATTCAATTTGTTCCTAAATACCCATTTAGTACCAATAACATTCTTATCCTTAGGTCTAGGCACAAGTTCCCATGTATTATTCTTTTCAATATGATCTAATTCTTCTTCCATAGCTCTCATCCAATTTTCATCTTTACAGGCTTCAACAACATCTTTAGGTTCAACTTTGGAAATCAAACTTATTTCTTCAACAACTAACCTTCTTCTAGTCATCACACCTTTATTCTTATCACCAATAATCTAATTTTTAGAATGATTCAGTCTTACATACCTCAGAGTCTTCTAATTGTTTTGATTCTCAGGCTCTTGTACTCCTTCACTAGTAGCAACAACATCTAGATTAACTGTCTCTACCGGATCATTCTTCTTAGGCTCTTCAAGCTGAATAGGGGCTAAAACAATATGTTGTCCATCACCATAACCACATCTTTTGATCTCCTTCCCAAAATTCTCATCCACCTCTACATTTTCACTTTCTACTATCTTTCTCAGTCTCTAATTGTAGCACCGATAGGCCTTTCTCTTTTTTGAATATCCTAAGAAGATACCTTCAACACTTCTAGCATCATACTTGTTGGAAACCAATAACACTGAGAGGGGGGGTGAATCACTGTTATACCATAATTAAAGATTTTAGCTTTAACAAAACACACGTACACCAATCAGTATACCGGTATAGACAGAATTGAAAGAAGTAATGCAACCAATAAGCCAAACATATAAATTAGAACCGTAACACATATATTTATATGTGGAAAACCTCAATGAGGAAAAACCATGGTGGTATTTGTGACTCACAATATCAATTCACTAGCCATATGAAGAGATATTACAATATATGTTGGGACATGCACTTGCAGGAAGGCTTATAGCCCAAAGCACATTGCTCATCACAAAGGAGTCTCACTAACTACATAATAATCCAGACCACAATCCAGAGAATAGTGAACTGCTTAGTATAGCATCTCCTATGTTAGAGTACAGTTTTGGTTTAATCTCTTTCTATTCTAGTTAAAACCTCAATACCAGAATAACCCATACAATGAATTCCTCACATACATAGTCTCTCTGATATATTTTGCATTACATTACATCCATAACCTTATACTTCAAAAATTCTCTATTTTTCTATCTATGCATATCCTATATATACCCTATACAAATTTATGCCTTATGCCAGCTTACAAGGATATATATAATTACATAATATATGTCAGCCTTATGAATAAGCATTAAACAAATTGCGGATTTTGGATCCAAGATGTGTCGGCCTACAATACCGATGCCCTTTATCATACCATGTCCGCCTAAATTGTTGATGACCAAAGAAATCTTCTATCCTGCTGGTGTTGGTGTAGGGTCTGTGAAGTGCCTTTCGGTATACCATATGAAGCCTGAACCCAAAAACATGTTTCCATCAATGAGAACATAATGAAACCTAACCAGTAGAGTGTCAATTGACAAAAATCTCCCCCTTTGGCATTGATGGCAACACTAATGTGAAAAAAAATGGTCATGGTTTCAACTACTCATTTCATCCTGCCTTGCTCCCCCTGAGCTGAATATGCAAAATGCTCCAATAATCCAAAAGTCCAAAAAATCTGTAACTCCCTCTAATGTATACAACCCTTCAGTCTTTTTCACTATGCAACCTTTCATTATTTTTCACATGTATACTACTCCCCCTTTGACATCAATGCCCAAAGATTATGAAAAGAAATGTCAAAGAATGATAATTGTATAGTGAATATCTCCCAAAAAAAATGTCTTAGTGGAGCTTGACCAATTTCATGATTTCCGAGTAAGCTTTCTCTAATAACTCCACATAAGTATCCCAATCGGTTTTGAGCATGCCAGAGATAGATACAAGTCCACTCAATAAATATGCAAGTGATTCATTCTCATTAACTTCTGCTGGTGTGGGCTTACCAAGTATATCCATGCATTCCTTCTTATGAACAAGTAGTAAATCCAATCTTGGACTCACCAAACCTTTGAGACTTTTGGCTCTCCGAATGATTTTATCTCTTTCTTTTTCAAGAGTAGAAATTTGATTTTCCAAAGTTAGAATTTGTCCATCTATACACATGGTCAGTGAAATTATTCCATCAAAAGAGTTAGCAATATTAGCAATTTTTTCATGTACCTCTTTTATCTTTTCATCCACTTTTGCTATAAGAATCTCTATATTGCAACATACCCTGTATATATTAGTACTTTGTTTCAAATAATTTTCTATCAAAATTAGCTTCTCCTCATTCATTTTCTTTTCTCTGTCAATGATTTGATCAAAAGCGGCTTTCTTAGCCAAAGTGAATTTTTCAAGTGCAAGACGATTAGAGATGTGCTATAATGAATGAAAATCTTTAGAGATGTGTTCTATTATTATCTTAAGCTTACTACAACGGCTCGCTCATTATCAATCTTACATTTTGGGACCAATCTATGCAAAATAGTTATGGATTGATCTATAATCCCTTTGCCCTTGGTTCCTTCCTTCATCAGTTTCTCAGAAGCCATCATCATTAGTTTTGTGGGACTCATCTCTGTGACATTTTTCTTTTTCACTATAGAAGTTTCAATTGTCAATAATAATGTGTCAACAACTTGTTCCCTACTGGATTCCCCTTTTTTCTCTGGTGATTTATCCTTTATTATCTCCTCACTTACACCGGTGGCTTCGCCACTTGGTGCAGTCTGTGCAACTGTTGGTTCCTCTCTAGGAACAATATTCTCAACCTGTACATTAGTGTCTGGAGGAGAAGTGTCCTCAATGTTAATATCCTATACAATGTTTTGAGCATTAACCCATGTCTTTGTATTTTTCTATGCATTTGGCTCAATTTCCACTATCTTGATGTTCTTCAAAACTGAGGGTGGAGTACCCATAATTCCTTTACCTTTCCCTTCACCCAGTGTATCTACAGTATCATTCTTTATCTCCGGTGAAGTGAAGAATCCTCTATGCTCTCCCAAAAATTTTATCCAGTCCTTCTATGTATCCTTTATTATCTCATTCATCCTTCCTAACATCAGGTTAGTTATTCTATGTTTTCTATTAAATAGTTTCCTATCTGCAGCCTCAATTGTCTTCTCCATCTCATCTGGTGTTATAGTAACACATATAGCTAAGAGTTCTTGTATCTTAATGTGTTTGTCTTCTTGCATTGTAGATAACCTTCTAGCATCTAATATATTGTATAGCTCTGTCGGTATTTGATTTTTTATTTCAATTAATGCTTTCTTATAGATGTCTAAATATAGAATAATTGCTTCCTCTACCTCTATTTGTTCATTAACTATAAATGTATCATAAAAAGACTTAACATTATTCAAGATCCCATCCTTAGTTATTTCATCTATAATTTCAGCACAAGTCTTAGGCGAAATAATTGTTACATTACCAGTCTCTAGTGCCAATCCAGTGTCACTCTCCTTCCTCCTTTTGGCAGTACTAGATGCAGTTGATGGTGTAGCCTTGGGTGCATGCTTTTGTGTCGCTACTTTTATGGTGACTTTCCTAATTAGTTGTCTCTTTGGTTCCACTTTAGATTCTTCTGGTTTCATTCTTACAACCCTTTTAAAAGCTAAAGGTGTCTCATCATTAGTCTCAGAATCTACAGCCACAGGTTCAATATGAACTACTGGATCCTTCCTCTTTCTCCCTTTCTCTGGGACAACATCAATGAGTGCCTTAATTTCCTTAGAAACCTTTTGTACAAACTTTCTTTCCTTACCTTCTTGTTTTTCCCTCTTCTTCCGGTTGAACTCAATTTCAACCTCAAAAGTCTTTTGTTGTGCTGTTCCACAAGGTTTTTCTACTTCATCTATTTCTACATCAAACATAATTTGTTTATAAGTATCAAGGATTAATGCATCCACCTCATAGCCCATTTCCTCTATCCAAATCTTTCGGGGCTTAACTGCCTCCATGAGAGTCATATCATTCTTAACCATAAAAGAAATGTCAGTAGAGTATTTCTCTACAATTTGCTTAGTTATCCTTATTCTAGACCTCATAGATTTCTAAAAATCCTTGAAGTAACCCCATATCTTGTCATCTCTAAGACTTTCCAATGCAACAATTGATTGCTTAAGTTTTCTTCCTACTGGGATGTCAAAAGCCCATTGCTTCCTTCCAGATTCAGGGGTATCATTTAAAAAGTATAACATTAAGCATACTAAAAAATTTCTATACTTGAAGGTGCCCTTATTCTCACCTTTAATCTTCCCTAAATTGATCAATAACTCCTCAAGCACCTAGTCACAGAGATCTAACTCGATATTTTCTCTCAACATTCTATAAGTGGCCAAAATACATGAACTGGAAACTGAATTCAGTCAATTAGATTGAGCTACCTTGTAATCAATGATCATGCTGCCAAATTTAATGTCAGTGTCAATGATAGTGTTCACCTTCATTGATCTCTTATCTAATGTAGAGTTGGTGATTTTCCATACTAAGTCATTTGATACTTTCTTATTTGGATGTTTATGTTTTGATGGTAAACCAGTAATTTCCTGAATGGCTTCCTTAGTGATTTTGTAGGGTTGGTCCATCCATATGAATTCCCCATGAACTCTTCTTAGTACATATCTGACAATCTCATCCTCAAATTCTAGAATATCCAGAATATCTATGAACCTTATATCTCCGATGTGTTTATATGCCAGTTTGATTTTACCAGATTATCCCATGAGTTCATTCATATACATTCCCTTGATTTCTGAAGTACCTAAGTCCTCTATATGACAATGAATATAAGCCCTAATATCTTCTACATATACCACTCCCTCTGGGACGCGAGAAAATGCTCCAACCGAATCTTCCTTGGTAGCCACATGTGGATACGATTTGAAAATTGGCCTAGGGTGGTCCTTAATTTCTACTATAGTTGGATTTGCAACAAAGATAAGAGCAGAAGATGATCCTGATTCCATGATTCAAGAAAAATACCTTTAGAACTTTTCCGATGAAAACCTCTTATCAAATCCTTCCAGATGCTGGTTTGATCATTCAAGATAAAATCTAATTGTCTTTGAATAGTTTCTGATTGCACTAAGTCACTCAGAATTTCTTTGAAATCACTCTGAATGCTGGGTTATTAATAATGAAGTGTAATCAACCTTTTATCCATCGAGAAAACCCTAATTTTATATTGACATAAATGACTGTTAGTGAATGATATCAGATCTCACTCTAAATATATCAATGTTGGATAATCCTTTTGAATATCTGGAACATCTTCCAGAATCTCCTCCAAGGGTATATGCATCATCTTCCATGAATTTTGCCTACCCCTAAGGTATCTGCCTTAGTTATCGGATGAGCTCATTATCGGTGCAGGAGCAGCCTCTTCTACCAGATAAGTAACTGAGACATTCCCATCTAATGATTTCTCTTGAGTCTTTCTGACCCATCTCTGAGTATGATCTTGTTGGATTTCATTTATCTTGTCTTTTCCTTTATTATTTATTCTTTCATTGCCAACTAATGGATTTTTTCTTCTATAGAACTTAGCAATATGTTCGACTTCATTGCATGCATAGCATGTAACATTGTTCTTTTGAATTGCCTTACTAAAACTAGTGAAATTACTTGACTTGCACTAATTAGCCATATGTCTAAATTTTTTACAAGCATAGCATTTTACATTCATTCTATAATCTTCTATCTTATGACTAATTTTATTGCATTTAGAACATTTACCAGGAGAAGAATCAAAATTCGGATTTGCTCTATTTCTACATTTACTATCCATGTGACCAAATCTATTGCAAATAAAACATCTACCATTGAATTTATAAGCATTTAATTGCCTTACCGGTGCCTTATGGTTTTGATCTTCATTAGTAGTACTAGAACATTGTCCTTGCTCAAGTCCAAGTCCACTGGAATCTCCAATCTTCCTTTGTCTCTTTAGTACCTCATCAAGCTGTGCTAAGCTAATCATGAATTTTTTTTTGTACTCACTTGCAGCAGTTAAATCATTTCTTAGTACTGTCATTTGTCTCTCAAGCTCTTTCTCATTGCTCTGGGATTGTACCAAATTAGTCCTTAATATCTCATTTTCATGAGTCAACCAACCACATTCTTCAAATTTGTTCTTCAGGGATACAACAAGATTTTCTTCCTTTTTCTTTTTGTCCTCAATATCCTTGGATAACCTCATAGTCATAGTTTGCATTTAATTCTTCATAATCATGTTCTCCTGAATTAATTTATGAGATTCTTCCTTAAGTGCATCTTTGTCATCTTGATTTTGCAAAAGTTCCTTCCTCCTTGCTTGAACAGATGAAAATCTCTCTTGTAGGACAAGAATAAATTCTTTAGCAGAATTCAACTCATCTTGTAACTTTAAGTTCTTCAGTCTTTCATCATCATAATCTTCAAGTGCCATCTCAAGTTGTTTCTCCAAAGCCATGTTCAATTATTCCTATTTTAGGATTTTCTTCAAGCTGTTAAACTTCCTCTGAGGCACAAGGCTTTGATACCAATTATTGGAAACCAATAACACTGAGAGGGGGGAGTGAATCATTGTTATACTGAAATAAAAGATTTTAGCTTTAACAAAAGACACATACACCAACTGGTATACCGATATAGACAAAATTGAAAGAATTAATGCAACCAATAAGCCAAACATATAAATGAGAACCATAACATGCATATTTATACGTGGAAAGCCTCAATGAGGAAAACCCATGGTGGGATTTGTGACCCACAATATCAATTCACTGGCTATATGAAGAGATATTACAATATATGTGGGGCCTACACTTGTAGGAAAGCTTACAACCTAGAGCACACTTCTCATCACAAAAGGAGTCTCACTAACTACATAATAATCCAGACTACAATTTGGAGAATAGTGAACTGCTTAGTATAGCATCTCATATGCTAGAGTACAGTTCTAGAATAAGCTATGTATGTTCCAGTTAAAACCTCAGTACCGAAATAACCCTTACAATGAATTCCTCACATACATAGTCTCTCTAATATATTCCACATTACAATACATCCATAACCTTATACTTAAAAAATTCTCTATTTTTCTATCTATGCATATCCTATATACCCTATACAAATTTATACCTTATGTCAGCTTACAAGGATATATATAATTATATAATACATGTCGGCCTTACTAATAAGAATTAAACAAGTGTTGATGTCAGATCCAAGATGTGTCAGCCTACAATACCGATACCCTTTATCATACCATGTCGACATGAATTGTCAATGACCAAAGAAATCTTCTATCATGTCGGTTTTGGTGTAGATTCTGTGAAGTGCATGTCGGTATACCATATGAAGCCTGAACCTAAAAACATGTTGCCATCAATGACAACATAATGAAACCTAGCCACTAGAGTGTCAATTGCCAACAAAACTTTCCTATATCCTCATCTCTCTTGATATAACATTCACTACCAAATACTCTTAAATATATCATAGTAGGAATGTGACCAAACCAAAGCTCATAAGGGGTCTTATTGGTATCACCTTTGATGTGAACTTTGTTGATTGTGTAAACAGCGGTACTAATAGCTTCTCTCTAGTAAATCTATAGATCATTTCCTTCAATCAGCATAGTCCTTGCAACATCCAAAACAGTTCTATTCTTCCTCTCAACAACTCCATTTTGTTGAGGGTTTCTAGGAGAATATAATTGTCTTCTAATCCCATGTTTCTCATAGAAAGAATTGAACTCACCAGAACAAAATTCTCCACCTCTATCAAATTTCAGACAGTTCACCTTGAATCCAGACTCAGTCTCAACCTTAGCTTTGAATATCTTGAATTTAACAAATGCTTCTTATTTCTCCTTCAAAAGGATAACCCACATCATCTTGTAATAATCATAAATTAGTAGCATAAAATATCTATCACCTTGCACACTTCTAACATTTGTAGGTCCACATAGGTTAGTATGCACAATATCTAGCAATCCATCAGATGTATACTATTTACTTTTGAAAGAAATCCTTATTTGCTTACCCAACTGACATTCCTTACATACCGGATTAGCAAGCTTAACAATCTTAGGCAAATCTCTAACAACATGTGTAGAACTGACCTTAATCATTGAATCAAAATTCACATGACACATTCTCATATGCCATAGCTAACTCTCATCTATCTGAGCAATCAAACAACTTTTCTCACCAACATTCAAATGAAAATGGATACCTTTAGTCTTAGCTCCAACACAATCTCTATACTGGAGGCATTTAAGATCTTGCATTTACCATCCTTGAATTATAGATCATAATCTTTATCAACCATCTGTCAAACTCTCAAAAGATTATGTTTCAAACCTTCAACATACAAGACATCATCAGTGTTATGCTTAACATCATAAGAAATAAAACCTCTCCCATGGATCACACAGGCTTAGTCATCTCCAAATCTAACTATTCCACCATCATATCTCTCCATATTCATAAATTTTCTCCTATCACTGGTCATATGATGTGAAGAACCACTATCAATCACCCATTCATCTTTCTCTTCAACTTTAGCAGCTAAAACTTTCTCCTCAATAGTACAACTAGTGGGATCAACAAGTACAGGTCCATCTTCCTTAATGGCAAGGAATACAACTTCATCTCCTTCAGATTATTCATCTATGATACCTTCATGAGAAACATAATAATAGTTCTTTTGATTCCTATACTTCCAATTAGGTTTGTAAGGCTTATCATACTTATCATGCTTTTCATATCTATCATTCCTATCATTCTTATTAAACTTATCATGTATGTCATACTTAGACATTCTCTCTGGGCATCTAGAAGCAAAATGTCCTATCTTATTGCAAGAGAAACATTTCAAAGGAAAATTTTCATCATACTTACTAGAACCTTTAGGCAATCTTTGGGCAATCAATGCTTCAAGTTCATCCAGCTCCCTTTCTTGCTCTTCCATCTCTCTTCTTTCTCTTTCGTATATGGATATTTTGCATTGATCATGATCGTATTTCTACTTATCAGATACAGATGTAGATGTTCTAAATTTAGTCTCAGACTTTCCATGCGATTCACCAAATTTGCTCAGCTCAAATGCAACAAGATTTCCAACCAACATATCTCTTGTCACTATAGTCACACTCTGGATCTCATCAATAGCAGCAATCTTATGTTTATAGGTAGGAGGCAAATATCTCAGCACCTTAGCAACAATTTCATCTTCCTCAATGGTTTCACTGGCACATATGATACCTAGGACAAGGTCATTCACCTTATCCATGAAAGAGTGTATGTTCTCATCATCTCCCATCTTCAATGTCTCATACTTTCCTTTCAAACTCTGCAACTTAGCAACCTTTACTTGTTTATCACCTTCATATAGAACCTCAAGCTTCACCCAGATCTCATGTGTGGTTTGAAGTCCCATTAGATTTATCATCTTAGAATCAGTTAGGGCACTAAGAAATGCTTCATTTTCTCTAATATTATGTTCAACTTCCATAACCTCATTAGGAGTAGATAGTCCATTCTAAGGAACAACATCGACATTCTTTGCAATCTTCCAATAATCTTCACCAAGACATTTCAAGTGCATTTTCATTCGGTCCTTCCATATAGCATAGTTACTTTCATTAAATCTCGGACTATCTTTCTTAAAGATAACACCTTGAGTTGTCATCTTGTATCTCCCCAAGTGGTTAATCTTCTACTGGACAATCTAGCTCTGATACCAATTGTCAGCTATTAGGGTTCCCACAGATACTAAGAGGGGGGGTGAATCAGTATCTAACTGATAATAAGAGTTTCTTAAGTTGAAACATGTAGAACATAATATAACAGTGTACCGGTATGCAAGAAATAATGCAATAAATAGAATCAAGAATATCCACATGAAAAGTACACCATAACACAAGATGTTTAACGAGGAAACCCGGTGTGGGAAAAACCTCGGTGGGATTTGTGACCCACAATATTCACTCACTGGCCAATAAGAGAATATTACTTACAATAGGGGCCTGCACATGCAGGAAGGGCAACTACCTAGAGCTCACTGCTCAATGAGAAGTCACACTGACTTACAATAAGGATTATACTAATCCAATGACTTGTACTGCTTTATAATAGCATCTTCAATGCCAGATTCAGTATCGGTTCTTGCTCTGTTCTTTACATATACCCTTGACCTATAATTCGCACATTAGGTTTGCCTAATATTTTCCTTTGTTCTTCGACCATTACTTATCTAAATGTCTACAATGATCTCCTTTATATATAAGAGTCATTTTACAATTTGCCAAGTCGGCTTACAATAATAAACAAAATATTACATAACAAAAATCCTGTTGGCCTCTGTGTCGGTATACATCTTTTCTTCTGTGTCGGTGTCGGTGTAGAGTGATCTATTGATGTCAGTGCACTATCTTGCCTGTGTAATGCTTTGCTGGTATAATGTCTTGTCGATGCCATAGGATTGCAAGGTTGCCTGTGTAATGCTTTTCCAGTATAATGTCTTGTCGGTGCCATAGGATTGCAAGGTTGCCATCAATGACAAAACCTTCAATAACATACAATGTCTCATTGGAGTGTCCATATGCCAACAATCTCCCCCTTTGGCATTGATGGCAACACTCATGAGAAATTTCAAAAAGTATCCAAAATGTGTAGTCCAAAAAAAGTTACCAAAAATGTTTGCCAAAAATATGAGAGCTCCCCCTGAGCATATGATTCCTATATTTTGAACTTTCTCATCCCACTACTCCCCCTTTGGCATCAATGACAAAGGTTGTCAAGATGTCAGTAGAGTTTGTAGTTTTATCTATCCATATCCTCAACCCTGTAGCTGGGTAGTTATTATTTGAAAAAGATCTCTCAAAATTAAGTTTATACTATCCATAAACTTTTTACTATCTTTTATTGTTGTTTCAGTCCTCTTTACTGTACCGATGAGATGCTGCAAATGCTCTGTCGGTGTTTTGCTGCCTTGTGTTAGTGCCTCTAAAATTTCCTTCCACAAAGATGCTAAATATTCCAAGCTTGGACTCAGTTTAGATCTCAAATGCTTTGCCTTGCTTATTATTTTCTCTTTTTCTCTTTCCAGTTTGAACAATTCTTCCTCCAAATTTGCTATCTTCTCTTCAAAAACTGATAATGAATCCGGTGAGTTGACAAAATTGTCTGCAAGCTTAGTTATCTCACCTTGTGTCTTGCTTATTTTCTTGTCAATATCTACAGTCAAAAAGTTTGTTTTACATGTATCTTTATACAGATTTTTGTATTCTTTCAACAAACTACATAGTTCTGGTAGAAGTGTGTCAAAAATTTTGTTACACTTCTTTATTTCCTCATCAAAGAATTTTTGTTTCTCTTTCTCTACCTTATCCTTTACTGATTCTTCCTTTATTTTCTTAATATTTTCATAAATATATTTACACAATGTGTCCAATTATCCTAAAGAATCTTTATTATCTATATTACAATTTGGAGCTATTACCTTCAAAATTGGTATAGAATCATCTATTGCTTTATAAGCCTGTGAACTGCAGTCAGTTATTTTCTTAATGGAGTCTAATAATACCTCAATCACATTTGTTGACTTGAATGTTGATGATGTCCCAACAATCTGAGTACCAGAGGAAGTAACCATGCTTGTATTGATCTCTAATAGGTCAGTTTGTGTCTGCATTTCTTTTAGCACTGGTTTTCCCACTTCACTACTTATCGGTGGCACTGTTTCCTTATGAACCTGTTCCGGAGCCTTTAACTCTATTGATTTCTCTGTATGTTGTGTTGTCTCTATCTATGCATCAGACTCTACCTTTTTCTCTGTATCCTCTGCCAGTTTCTCTATTTCCCCTACTATTGGAGGCTCTTTAGCCATATCTAACTTGTCAGTTGTATCTTTATCAACTATTATGTTGATCTTTTGGGTATCAACATTTACAGTATATAAGACTTTAGAATTAGGATTGCTATCCTCTACATCCATACTTTCTGTTGTCGGTTGATCTTTAGTAGTTGTAATTTTCACAGGTGGGGGTAGGTTGTCTTTAACTTTTATGCTTGGTGGTCCACCAACTTTGCCTTTCCCCTTGTCCCTATCCTTTTGATATACTTTTATAGGCTTAGGTTTCTTGTATTCTTCTTGTTTTTCCTTGTCAACCAGGAATATATCCCAACCATCTTATGTTTCCTCTGTTACTTCAGTAACTCTTCCTGCCATCAGTGAAATGTGTCGGTGTGTAGTAGAGAATACTAACCGGTTTGCCTGAGCAATCAAATCATCAATTTCCTTGCGAGAGTTTATTGGATATACAACAAGTAGTTTCTCTATTTTTATTTTCTTATCTAATTCTATCACTGCTTGTCTTCTAGCCTCAAGTCTTTTGTACAAATCATCAGGAATTTCATTTGCTACTTCCATCAAAAATTTCTTGTACATGTCCATATGCAGTATCACACTTTCCTCAACTTGCTCTTTCTCATCAACAGATAGAGTGTCATAAATTTTTCTTATGTTTTTCAGTTTTCCTTCCTCTGTGATTTCATTTAACAATATATCTAGAGGTGTCAGGTCACTGTTTGTCCTTTTCTTTTTCTTTGGTGTCAGCTTCTTCTTGGGTGTGACCTTTCTAACCGGAGATCTCACTGCTTGTTGCTTTTGCCTTGTCTTTCTAGGTGAAGGAGTGGTTGCCGGTGAGGGATCTCTTTTTCTAACAACTCTTTTAAAAGTTGCTGGCATGTCACCTTTTGAAGAAGTACCTACTAGTGATAGATGAGCTTCAGGTTGTGGAGCTTCCAAATCATCTTCTGTTATGCTAGTTTTCTTTAGTACATCTTCCTTAATGGCCTTTGCTTGCTTGGATCCTTTCCGTACAAATGCCTCAACCTTCTTTACTCTTTTCTTTGATTGTATTTGGCTTTCTATGGTCTCAGCACTACCAAATACTTCTTCCTTAGGTTCATTTGGGGCTTCCAGAAGTGCTTTAGCATAAGTTTCAACTATGTGATCATCTGTCTCATAGCCCATCTCGGTTACCCAAATTGTCCTTGGGATGACCGCTTCCATCCAGATTTCATCTTTCTTAATAACAAAGCATATATCATCTTTGTATTTGTCTACTATTTTCTGAGATAACCTTATTCTTTGCTTCATTTTGGTCTTCAATGCTTGGAAAAAGTCATGAATATTGTTCTCCTTGTTCTCACCCATGGTATTGAACAGTTCAGTTAATTGTTTTCCTACCGGTATGTCATATCCAAGTTCTTTATAACCTATACCGAGAACCTGTTTTGTTATGTGTAGCATTAGACATACTAACAAATTTCCAAATTTGAAATTTCCTTTCTTGTCCTTCTTTATCTTTCCAAGGTTGTCTATTAATTCATCCTTTAACCATTCACAGATGTTAATTTTTGCATTGTCTATTACCATATCATAAGCACTCTTAATGCATAAAATTGAAACTGAGTTAAGTCTATTGGCATGAGTGGCTTTGTAACCTAATATCATACTTATGAATCTCACATTGATATCTTTTACATCATTAACCCTTAGAGATCTCTTATCGAATGTTGCACCAGTTAGTTTTGTAACTAGGTCATTTGGAACCTTCTTGGTTTTATCTGGTCTCTTACCGGTAGTTGGTAACCCTGTGACAACTTTCACAGCTTCCTTGGTGATCTTATGGATTGCATCTAGCCAGAAAAATTCTCCATGAACTCTGCTTAACACTATCCTAATCACATCCTTAGGGAATTCAGGAATGCTAAGGATTTATGTGAATCCTAGGGTTTCAATAACCTTGTGTTCATCTTTAACATTGTTGGTATCATCCCATATTATAGTTTTATACATGGTTTTGATTTCCTCGTCTCCTAACTCTTCAGTATTGCAGTGGATGTACATTCTAGGGTCTTCAGCATATACAACACCTTTAGGAATTTGAGAAAATGCACCTAAGGTATCATCCTTCTTTGCTATCTTGGGGACTAACTGAAATATGGGCCTAGGTCTTTTGATTACTTCAACAACAGTAGGGTTTTCTATGTATTCAATTGCAGAGGTGGATGCCATGATTAAATACCTTTTACTGCCTTGGATGGATGATTGCTTGGAGTGTGCTTGCTTCTTGCTCGAAATGCCTTAGCTTAGAATCTTCGTGCTCTCTGAAAATTTGAAATCTCGGTGAAATGATTTAGAGCCAAAACCTTATTTTTATAATGTATTTTTGCCATCTACCATATTAATTGCATGTCGATTAAGTATTCACTTAACATTGTCTGCCGGTAATAAGTAATTTTCAACTTCTTATCTCTAACCGAAGGAATAATTAGCATATGTGTCATTTCATTGCCAAACCCTCAAGGAAATTTTCTTCAATTAGATGAAGAACTTCCTGCCGGTGGAGTACTACTCTATCCTACTGGTGAAGCATCACTCTGTCCTACTGGTGAAGCATTTGTTGGTTCTACCAGTGGAGAAGTATTCCCAATATTTAGATCAGCTTTTCTAATCCATTGCTTTGAGAATTCTTGCTTAACCTCTTCAACCTTTTCGTTACCTTTCAAGCTAGCACTTTTGTTGTCTACCGGTGTTCCTTTATTTCTACAAAATTTAGCAATATGCCCAATTTTGTTACATGCATAACAAGTTACATTTTTCTTCTAAATAGCTTTCCCATAACTTATGTTGGTTTGTGTTCTGCATTGATTTGATAAGTGTCCAAATCTTCCACAAACATAACATCTCACATTCATTCTGCAGTTTTTAGAGTTATGACCAACTTTGTTGCATTTTGAACATTGACCGGTGGGTGTATTGATATTCTAATAATTCCTAGATCTACATTCATTTGCTCTATGACCATACTTATTACAGTTAAAGCATCTACCATTGAATTTATAAGCATTAGGTTGTCTTACCGATTTGCTGTGATCCTGAGTATTTGCAGTATCGGAGCTTTCACCAACTTCAAAGCCAATTCCAGAAGTGTCACCTTTAGGTTTTTGATTCTTCAGCAAGGTACCAAGTTCCTCTGAGATTTTCTTGAATTTTTCTTTGTGTTGATTTGTAGTTTCCAATTCCCTTTCCAAGATTTCTTTTTGTCTCATTAGTTCATTTGAGTCATTTTGAGTATGCATCAGATCTATCTTCAACATGTCATTTTCATAGCTAAGTCTTGTGTTCTCATTTGCTGCATCACTTAGTCTTTTGGTCAATTCTTCTTCATTCTTCTTCCTATCCTCAATCTGTTTGCAAAATCTCATAGTCATATCCTGCATTTCATTTTTTGTTGTCATGATCTCTTGTTTAAACTTGCTTATCATGTCATTAAGTGATTCCTTTTCATCATTCTCATTTTGCAATTTTTCACAAAGTTCTCTTCTCTTATTTCTTGCAACAATAAAATTTTCTTGAAGTGCCTGAATGATATCCTAAGCAGCTCTCAAATCATCTTCTAATTTGATATTTTTCAATTTCTCTGCATCATAGTCTGTAAGGGCTCCTTCAAGTTGCTTCATCAAATTTTCCATGTTTACCGGTGTCAAGATCTTCCTCAAGCTGTTAGAATTTTGAAAGTAGAGGACCAAGCTCTGATACCAATTGTTAGGGTTCCCATAGATACTGAGAGAGGGGGGTGAATTAGTATCTAAGCGGTAATAAGAGTTTCTTAAGTTGAAACATGCAGAACATAATATAACAATGTACCGGTATGCAAGAAATAATGCAATAAATAGAATCAAGAATATCCACATGAAAAGTACACCATAACATAAGATGTTTAACGAAGAAACTCGGTGTGGGAAAAACCTCAGTGGGATTTGTGACCCACAATATTCACTCACTAGCCAATAAGAGAATATTACTTACAATAGGGGCCTGCACATGTAGGAAGGCCAACTGCCTAGAGCTCACTGCTCAATGGGAAGTCACACTAACTTACAATAAGGATTATACTAATCCAATGACTTGTACTGCTTTATAATAGTATCTTCAATGCCAGATTTAGTACCAGTTCTTGCTCTGTTCTTTACATATACCCTTGACCTATAATTCACATATTAGGTCTGCCTAATATTTTCCTTTATACTTCTACCATCACTTATCTAAATGTCTACAATGATCTCCTTTATATATAAGAGTCATTTTACAATTTGCCAAGTCGGCTTACAATAATAAACAAAATATTACATAACAAAAATCCTATCAGCCTCTGTGCCGGTATACATCTTTTCTTCTATGCCAGTGCCGGTGTAGAGTGATTTGTTGATGTCGGTGCACTATCTTGCCTGTGTAATGCTTTGCCAGTATAATGTCTTGTTGGTGCCATAGGATTTTAAGGTTGCTTGTGTAATGCTTTGTCGGTATAATGTCTTGTCGGTGCCATAGGATTGCAAGGTTGCCATCAATGACAAAACCTTCAATCACATACAATGTCTCATTGGAGTGTCCATATGCCAACATTAGCAACAATCAAGAAGGAAGACTAAGAGAGGGGATGAATCAGTCTTCACCAGAATAAAAAAGTTTAATCACAAAACACAGATCTGATAAACTACAGTAATAAGACAAATAATCAAATTAACAGCACAACAGACAACACCAAGATTTTTACATGGAAATCCTAGTAAAGGGAAAAACCGTGTTGGGAACCTACCCACAGTAAGATGATACTCTATAGTAGTATGTGAAAATGTTACAATGGGGAATGCACATGCATTCAGGAACATTGCCTAGAGCTCACTACTCAAATATAATGGCCTAAAAGGCTACAACTCTCAGGGAAGTCTCACTGACTTATGATAAGATTCAGACTACAATCCAGAAGAAATGAAATAAAAGAATAGCATCTCCAAATTCCTGATTATAGTTTGGGTTAAGCACAAATGTCTGCCATGCAACACCAATCTCACCTCAAACTCAACACAGAAGGATAAATCACTTGTTTGCACACAAAATTCTCTTTGATAATGCAGACACAACATCAACACCCAAACCACATGACAATATCACCTATATATATAAATCATCAACCTTGATAACAAGGTTGGCTAAACCCTCAACCCTCAAATATAAAATTACATCACACGATACAAAGATCAACCACTGGACCACTATAATGGTTTATATAGCATAAAATGGTCCTAAAACAAATTCCCAAATGCACAACACCATCGAAAATCACACCAAAATCAACCGCAACATGCTACACCACCAGAAAAATCGCATAACACATAAATCATCACCAGTTGATAGAAGCCACCAAAATATCACACAACAATCAATGTGGATTGCCAAAATAAATAGGACACGACTAGGAAACACCAACAAGCACTTTAGAATCATCTGGAACAATTGCACCAACACCACTTTTTCAAATCTTCATTTGTCAATGTCTGAAAGCTCAAGAACACAACCAAACAATAATTGTCATGAAGAAATGTAACTTGCAGAGCACCAAATCATAATCCATCTGAAATTAAGATACACAAGACCATTCCAAACAATATCCCAAAAAATCAGCACAAGATCTGATCACACCAGAATATACCAGAGGATATATTGAACTTTGTAAAACAGTGATCAACAAACCAACACTACAAACCGGATCATAAGATCTTCCCAAAATGCAATCACCAGAGAAAAACATGGGAATATGTTGACATTAATGACAACAACATATCTTAATAATATCAATGACCAACAATATCCAACAAGTTTCCCCATCATGAGAGGTTCATGGTTATCCAAAATAATTTGTGAAGTTTATGATCATCCAAAAGCACTTGTGTGTGAGGTTCATGGTAAACCAAAACTACTTGAGTATAATGTTTCATGGTCAATAAAAACCACTCATATGTAAGTTTTGTGGTCAACCGAAACCAATTGAATGTAGAGTTTATGGTCAGCTAGAAACCATTTGAGTAAAAGTTTGACTAAAAGGAAACAAAGATCAGTATAAAGATTTGGAGAAATGACAAAGCCAAAGATTTTCTGATAGGACCATTGATCCCCAAAGATCATCAAAGGCCAAAAGAAGACTAATAGTTTCAATAGTTACTACAACAAATTGGAATATGATTTTGTGCAAAATAGAAATAAAAAATTAGAAATTGATGAGAGTGAAGTGGTTCTTAAATTGAGAAAAAGATGGGGACAAAGGTGAAATAATACAAACTTTTTTTAGTGGAAGTTAATGATTAAATAGGTTCATTGAAATAAGTGATCACCTAATTAAAGCAATCATTTTAAAGCCAAATTCAATAATTCAATAGATTACCTTAAATATGTGATCACCTAGTGAAAGCAATGTCTTTGAGGTAGAAGTTAATAATTGAAAAGGTTATATGAAATATATGGTTATCTAGTGAAAGCAATTTTACGAAGCCAAATTTAATAATCAAATTGATTTATTAGTCCCTCTTTTTGGATAATTCTTAATTCATCTATTGCATTAAATTTATTTAATTAATGTAGTCAATCAACATATAGAATTAAAAATGTGAGCATCAATCATATAGTCTACAATTACCTTTCTTATTTAATAATTAAAAAAAAAACAATTATCTACATGTCTATTGGTTCACATTGGAAATCTTTAGTGCAAAGATAAAATATTATTTATATTTTTTTAATACGTCCAATACATTTAATTTTTTGAATCTTTGTCAACTCTATTAATGACTTGAATGACATGGGAACTATTATATACATCATAATAAAATTGCATTGTCGAATTTAAAATTATCATTTCTCTTTGAATGAAATGCCTAATGTCTCTCAAATCTATACATTAAAATATATAATCTAAAAACATATATTAGGTATTAAAGAAGATACCTACCTACTTGAAGTATTATGTATCTAGTATACTGAACTCTTTAAATGTAATTACTAATCAATTGAAATTAATAACTAGATGATGATTTTAAAAAAAAAGAATTTTATTTCAATCAACATATCTATTAATACTATTGAGAAAATGGTGTCTCAACCTTGCATTCACATAAGGTTACTATTTATAGTAATTTTTCATTTGGGCATGATTTGATTCAAAATTTTCTCCAAAGCTTTTGTATTGGTTAGATAAGCATGCTAGTACATTTTTGTTGCAAGATCATAACTAGATTTGAGGATATTAAAGTTTATGTTTTTGAAGGTTGTGATAAAAGATTTAAATTCAATTTGGAGGACTTTAGATGATCTAAAATATCTTAAAAAGTGGGTTTATCTAGTGTAGTGGGTTATGAGGTGATAGATAATCTCACGATCTTTCCATCTCTTCAAACGGTTTGTCAATTAAACACCCAGTTCAGAAGTTATGACCTCTGGAAGTTTGGTCTCCTATATACGAAATATAAAAATGCATCAAACACATAAATGAGATGTAAAGTGGAGGTACACATGTTTATGTGTGTTTTGACACATCATAAGGCACCTAGGATTATAGATAAGGTCGTTTCTATTTTATTCGGTGGTTTTAGCCTATGGTTTTCTAATATCATTTGATAGTTTCATATATTGTATCTCCTATATGTGAGGTGTGTGAGACAGAGGTTGTGTAAGAGTCTTATAGTTATTGAGTTACCTCTAAATCTCTAGTTGGTGGCACTCCTATGAAGAGATTTCTTTGTAAGTATATTGTAATATGTTATTGATTTCTGAATAATATATTGGGCAGCTTTTGGAGTATGGGATCTTATGCACGTTATTTATGTTTATTTATGTTAAGTTTCTATAACTATTGTAATGATATGTAAAAAAAAATTGAATTACTTCCTCTCAAGGTTAGTGTAGGAAGTTGTTCTTCTACTTAACTTCCTTCCAAGTGGTATCTGAGCCCAATCACCTCTGGTTTTAGTTGTGGGTGGTTGGGTTTATTAAACTAATTCATATTTGAGTGGGAGCTTGTGTAGAAGATACTTTTTGATCTTGTTGTAGGAATTTTCAGATGGCACGTTTGTCAAGGAGAATAGAGGTGGAGAAATTTTCTCGAAGTAATTTTAAGATGTGGATGTTGAAGATGGAGGATTTGCTAATAGATTGAGATCTATGCGATGTTGTTGATGTGAATATCTCAAGACTTTTAGATCCTATTGTGGCTACTCAGTATGATGTTATGGACCATAAAGCCAAGGGTCTAATTAGATTATGCTTGGAAGATTCTTTTCTAATCAATGTCCATGAAGAGACCTCTGCAAAGAAGCTATGGACTAAGCTTGGTGAAATGTATCAAGTCAAATATTTATTAAATCAAATTTTCTTAAGAAATTATATTCCTTGAGAATGGAGGATGATAGATGGATTAAAAACCACCTAGAAGAATTTAATATCTTGGTGGCTCAATTGGTATCTATTAGTGTTAAGATGGATGAGGAGAAATACTAGATCTTTCTTTGTTCTTTGCCTAATTCATGTGATTCTCTTGTTCTGGCTATTGCTAGTACTTTTGTTGTTTTGAAGTTTGAAGATGTGGTAGGTGCCTTGCTTGGTGAAGAGATCTGGAGGAAGGTATCCATCAGTTTGAAGGAATCCCTAACTATTTGTGGAAGGCCGAAGGAAAAAGGCAAGAAGAATGTGAAGTGTAATAAATCTAAGTCTAGAAGGGGATATAAATCTCCTAGAAAGTCCAAAGTCATTTATTGGAATTGCAGTAAATTAGGAAACATCTATAAGGAATGCAAAGAAAAAAAGAATAATAACGAGAAGAAGTTTGATTCTGATTCTAAGTCCAAGAAGGAAGATGGTGATGTATTCAATGCAAATTTGGCTACTCATGCAGATAATGATGTATGGTTAATTGACTCAAGTGCATCTTTTCATATGGCTTCCAATAGAGATTGGTTTTTTGAATATAAAGAAATTAATGGAGGTGAGGTGTACTTGGGTGATGATTCACATTTAGGTATTATTGGTCGCAATAAAATTAGAATCAAGTTTCTTGATGGTGGAGTGAAAAGGATTAGCGATGTTTTTTTATATGACTGAACTAAAATATATTTTATTGTATGTGATTAAACTAATAGATGCAGGTGTGCAGGTAGTCTTTCTTTATGCGGGATGTAAGATGGTTAAGGATGCTATGGTGATTTCTAGAGGTGGCATATTTGGCACTTTTTATAAGATAGATGCATACATTGTTGAGTGTAATAAAACTTCTATTGAAATTAAATTTGTGGATACTTCGTTGGAAGATTTGAGGATTTCACCTTCAGTAGATGGACATGGCTTTTGGGTACCTAAGGGTTCTCTTTCTTCTGAAGCAAAGTTACCTGCACAGAAGACTATGTGATGGCACAAAAGTGTTGGCCACATTGGAGAAAATGGTCTAAGGATCTTGAAAAATAAAAACCTTGTTGAAGGTTTGAATGATTGTGATCTTCACTTGAGTTTTATGAGCATTGCATTTATGGAAAACAAAACCACATTAAGTTTTAGTTGAGTTCTCATAAATCTTGTGGTGTTTTGGATCTTATTAATTTTGATTTGTTTGGCCTAGTAGATGTTCCTTCCATTGGAAAATCCATGTATTATGTTTCACTTATTGATGATTTTAGTAGGACATGGGTATATTTTTTAAAGAGTAAATCTGAAGTATTCACTCAATTTAAATAATTTAAAGAAATGATTGAGTTGCAGACTAGAAAGAAAATAAAATGTTTGAGGACTAATAATGGTGGTGATTTTTTCTCTAATAATTTTGATAGATTTTTTAAAGATTGTGGTATTAATAGACAGAAGACAGCTTCCTATTCTCCACAACAGAATGGAGTTGCAGATACAATGAATAGGACATTGATAGACAAGACTAAGAGTATGTTGAGTGGTGCTAGTATAGAACAATTTTTTTGGGATAAAGTTATTTCCACTGCTTGCTACCTGATTAACAGGTCTCCTACATCAGCTCTTGTTGATAAAAATGCCTATGGAAGAATGGTTAGGTCACAAGCCTTCATTGAGTCATCTTAGAGTTCTTGGTTGCAAGGCATATGCACATGTGTCAAAGGAGAAGTGAGCAAAGTTGGAGAGTAAGGTTGTGAAATGTATCTTCATTGGATACAGTTATGATGTTAAAGGATACAAGCTTTGGGACCCTATTGCAAAAAAGTTAATACATAGTAAAAGTGTTTTTTTAGAGAATTTAAGTCCCCTCTTACATTGTAACCAGAATAGACTAAACACGAAGATTTGATTCAATTCCCTTCTATAATTGAAAGAGTTGAATTGAGACCCCTAGATGGGCAACAAATTCAGGAGATCTCATCTAGCTTTGAATCTTTAGAAGAAGAGGAAGAACCTCCAACTCATCTTGTTTGAAGGTCTACAAGATATAGACAACCACCTAAAAGGTATTCACTTGATGATTGGAGATATATTTTTACTTTGAATACTAATGTGGATGAACCTAGATTTGTAGAAGAGGTGTTAGGTATGAATGATGCAAAATATTGGAAGATTGTTATGGAAGAAGAAATGGTAGCTTTGAAATATAATTATATATGGGATCATAACATTGCCTAAAGGACAAAATTCTATTGGTTGTAAATGGGTTTTAAAGAAAAATATTGGTTTAGATGGAGGTATTGAGAAGTATAAAGCAAGGTTGTTTGAAAAAGGCTACTCTCAGGTTGAGGGTGTTGATTATGGTGAGCTATTTTCTCATGTTGCAAAAATGACATCTATTAGATCTTTTTCTTTCTATTGATGTTGCTTATGATTTAGAGGTTGAGAAAATGGATCTGAAAACTGCTTTCCTTCATGGTTATTTGGAGGAAGATATTTATATGACACAAACAGAGCACTATGTCATAAAAGGTAAAATTAATTTGGTCTATAAATTAAAGAAATATTTTTATGGCCTCAAACTGGGTCTTAGGATGTGGTACAAGAAATTTGATGCATATGTGTTGCATTTGGGATTTGATAATTCTAAATTAGATCACTATGTTTATTATAAATATGATGGTAATAATTTCTTATACATTGCATTCTATATGGATGATATTCTATTTATTAGTAAATTGAAAGGCATGAATTCAAAAATAAAGTCTCAACTCCATACTAAATTTAAAATGAAAGATTTTTGTGCAGAAAAACACATTCTTGGGATGGATATTAGAAGAGATAGAATGAGCAGAAAGCTATGACTATGCCAAAGTAAGTATGTGAATTTAGTTTTAAGAAGGTTCAAAATGCAAGATTATAAACCATTGTGTGTTTCTCTTATAATTGGAACAAAATTATCTATTTCAGATTGTCCTACATCCCTATCAGAGATGGAAGACATGAGTAGAGTGTCTTACTATAGTGCATTTGGAATTTTGATGTATGTTATGTTTTATAATAAACCCGATATTGCCCAATCAGTGGGAGTTCTTTCTAGATATATGTCTAATCATGGTAGAGTTCATTGAGATGTAGTTAAAAGAGTCCTCAGATATTTGAAGGGTACCTCAGAGTATTCTTTGTGTTATCATGGTAATTCTGTAGGAGATGTGATTTCCCTTGATATTCATGGTTATGTGAATTTAGACTCAGTAGGTAATATTGATAGAAGAAGAAGATCCACCACACCTACTTATGTGTTTACTTTATTTTTTGGTGAAATTAGTTGGATGAGTAAGTGATAGGTTGTGGTTGTTGTAAAGCAAAAAATTGGGAGCTTAGCAAATTCACCTCGAGAAAGGAGGATTCGCTAAGCTCAATTTTCACTTGGGGGACTTTACATTCAAAAGAAGGAGATTAATCTACTAGATCCAATCAAAAAATGATATAAGGACTGAATGGTAAGTAGATTGACCGTGTTTGAAGTGTATTTGACCCTCTTTTGCAAGTTGATTAGTTCAATTAAGATTAAGTGCTGGAAATGTAGACAAAGTATGAGAAAACAATGAGCTACAAATTTAGGATTTCTTCATGCACCTAGATTTGATAAGTTTGAGATGATTCAGAGTTGTTCTGTAAAATCTACCAAAAGTTACAAGGACCGTGTGTACGGACTAGGTCACCCTCCTATCGATCCTCATAATGTTTTGTGCATTGAAAAGGGTTTTTTTGTCTCTCCAAATAAAGCTTAAATCCAAAAGTACAACTATGCC
This sequence comes from Cryptomeria japonica, assembly GCF_030272615.1. Taxonomy (NCBI): domain Eukaryota; kingdom Viridiplantae; phylum Streptophyta; class Pinopsida; order Cupressales; family Cupressaceae; genus Cryptomeria; species Cryptomeria japonica. The sequence continues at coordinate 161,763,900 of NC_081405.1, forward strand.
CCTTCTTTCTGCACACAGAAGGAAAGGGAAATGTGTTGGGAATAGGGGTTTTCTTTTAGGTCAATCCCCAGTTTTGGAATTAACCAAGTTGTTGAAATAATGTAATTGAAATGAGTGAAAGTAGAAATCCTCCTCTTTGAGGGGATGTAGAATTGACTGGAAATGAAATGCTTATATCTCCTTGTGAAGGTTTTCTTTCCTCCACATGGAATTATGATTTTATGAAGTAGAATGATGATCTCCTCTTCAATGCTTGAAATCTTGACTCTATTGTTGCTCCAAAGTTTGAAGGAAGACTAAAAATGCTCAATTACTCTTGAATTATTGATCTCTTGAATGCTTAGATTCTTGATAATGATTGTGGATGATCGTGGATTGTCATATGAGAGGAGAAATCCCTCTTATATACTTCCTCGTAGGATTAATTGACTGATTTTTCAACATGATCCGACATTGGGGGGATTTTCCCACTTCAAATTTGAGTTAGGTCAGGGGGAGGGGTCCAAGATAGGTCCCCATAAAGGGCAACCAGGGTGCCACACCCTAGTCCTAGTGAGGACCACGATGTCACACCCTTGTGTTGCCCTAATTTGGGGCAGGATCAAGGTACAAGTAGGGTGCATCATTGAGTTGCATGGAGTTTTTGACATGTATGAGCATAATTAGGTCTCCAATCAGGTCGAGGGGTACAAACACTAAGGTGAAGATGCAAATGCAGCTAAAAATTACAAGGGGTGCAATTTTAGGATGTTACATTTAGCCCCCAATTTAGTGGAAGTATGAGCTTACATAAATACTCACGGTAAAGTACAAGGAATTCAGATTGAAAGACTTTCACCATGCCAAAGAGACAAGATTCACCAAGCCCTTGGTGGACTTTAGGATCTTACGAATTCAATGATAAGGTAAAAGGGAAGATCATGAGAGAGAGAGAGAGAGAGAGAGAGAGAGAACGATGACTATAACTAGTAAGGTTCTCTTCTATGAGTCATGAAAAGAAGATACTAAAATTCAAAAAGAAAAGACAAAGTTTGCTAAGTAACTTTAAGTATCAAGAGAAAGAATCATGAGGAGAGTGTATTCCCCCATGTTAAAGCGATTGTGCATGCCTTTCCGGGAGTAATTTATTTAAGGTAGGATACACCCAAGAAAGACAAGCACATTATCATAATAATTTATCCCCAAAGACAGGGTAAATCAAAGGATAATGAACACAAAACATAAAACACGAGGTGGATTCACCTAACTTTGGAGTCAGTATGCTTTTTATGATAACTCATGTATATCATGTATTGCATAGAATTATCCTCATCGCCAAAAGAAAGGAAACCACCATGGATCAAGGGAACACGTGTCTTTTGAGTCAACATGGAAGAGACCAAAAAGAGATCTCAATGCTTTGCATCATCCTTAAGTAGACAAAAAATAGAAGAAAAAGGAAAACAAATAGAACAATCAAGAACATCATCCTCCCCCTGAAATTGCTAACCATTATTTTGGAAAGGTGGAAAAAACACAAGAGAAACCTCATCAAGAACAATAGATGGATCTATCACAAGTTCCAAACAAGGACCATGCTCTAATGATGGATCACTTTGTTCATTAATAGGAGCTAGGATTAATGCTTTTGAAAATTTTGCAGATAAATCATTATCAACATCAACATATTCATATTCATCATCAGAAATATTATAATCAACATTTTCATCATTAACAACATTCTCACCTATTTCTTCATCAAGATTAATAAGAAAAGGAGCTCTAATAGGAATAAAACTTGAACCATCATTTGTTTTAATCATTTTTTGTCTTGGATAATTAGGTTGACCATATTCATTTAGGAGAAAATGGAATCATGTCAATAGTTGGTGTTTTAGGAAAAGCAATGGTTTCAAAAGCAACTTCACAAGCTCTAGCATGATGTTCTCTCACACAACAGTTGCATCTAGTTTTTATTGAAGGTTGAGGAGGTTTAGTTTCCTCAGGTATAGGCTTCATCTCTTCTTTTAGGGAAGGATGAATAGGCTAAGGTCTTTTATCTTTCATAATAGGAGAGGTCATATTTTCTCTTTATAAGATGAAGTAGAAGGAACTGCAACCATATAAAGGAGTAATGGGAGGTGTTGGAAGGAGACCGAGTCCATCACGAGGAGGATAGATAGGTCTAACCTTAGGATGGATAGATTGATGTTTAGGAGGAAGATTAAACTCATCCATAAGATAGGGAATAGATTTATCCTTAGGAAGAATAATATCTCTTTTCTTAGGAGAGAGGATACTCTTCTCTTTAGGAGAAGGAATGGGTGCCTCTTTGGGAAGAAGATTATTTCTTTCCTTACGAGGAAGAATATTTTGATCCTCAAGAAGGGGTGTATGATCTTCAAGAGGAATGCTAAGCATTGGAGTTATAGGTTTACGCAAGGATAAAATCATCTCATTTTTCCATCTTTGATATGATCTAAAGAGAGCATCACTTCTAGGTTGAAGAGGTTGGAATCATTCAGACCAAAAGTAATCAAGACAAACATCTACATGCCTCATTGTGGGTTGATACATGCTATCATTAACAGTTATGATCTTATCATTATGAGGAAATTTCAAACACTTATGAACAGTAGAAGCAATCACTTTCATGGAAGAGAGCCAAGGATGTCCCAACTTCACACGTAACTGATTGGATGTAGGAATGAGAGAAAATTGAACATCTAAGAATTTAGTGCCAACATTAATAGGAAGTGTTATAGAAAAAATAGAAGGTCAAGAGAAGCCATAAAAAATTTTAACTACCACATCAGTGACATCATATATCACTTGATACAATTGCAAAGTATAAAGAAATTCTGCAGTTATCACATCAACCATGCAATCAGAATCAATAAGCACTCCTCTAGCGGGTATACCTTTCATTTTTGTACTTATGTATAATGGACCATCAGGAGCTTTAATGGTCTCACTAGGATCAAATGTGATGTATAAATCCTTAGGGGATTCTTTCTTGTCTCCAAGGTTCACCACATTGTTAGATTCAAGGCCAACATCATTGGGAGAGAAAGCAAGACGATCAATCTCAATCACATTAGTGGAATCATTTGTTTAAGGATCAGTGAAAATCTAAAGGTTTTGATTGGGAGGATATATCAATTTGTTTCCTTTATCATTCACACATACCACATACATGGTATTGTTATCAATCAATTCTTGAATCTTACTTAATGAAAAACATTTTTCAGTGTCATGACCAGGCTGATGATGGTATTGACAAAAGGATTTAGCATCAAAGTAAGGTGGAGTTGTCTTAGATGGATCAATTGGTTTGATTTGGGGAAGTTTTAACAGATTCCTCTATATTAACTGAGACATAATGCTATGCAAATATTCATTCAAAGGAGTAAATTATTTTTCTCTTTTAAAGTATTTAGACAAATGAGTCACACCTCTAGTACATACCAGTTGATTTTTGTTGTTGTTCTCATTGAATTTGATGAATCCTTTGTTTGGTTTGAACTTAACAAATGGTTGTTGAGCACTATCACCCTTACCACTTAGATCCATGGAAGGAGCTGATTGTTCCAATTGACTCACAATCAATTGATAACTGTGAAGTACTGCACACAACTGCAGAAAGGAAGTAAACTTAGTTAAGAGAAGTTTGTCCCTAATATGTTTTTGTAAATTAGAAATAAAAATATTTTGAATATCTTGATCAGGCATGGGAAAATAAATCTAAGAATACAAATGCTTATATCTACCAATAAAATCATTCACTTTTTCTTTAACTCCTTGTTTGCAATGCATCAAATCAGTCAAGGTAACTTTAGGACCAATGTTATTATGAAATTGTTTAATAAAAGCATTATCTAGTTGTTGAGAAGAAGTAATATAATAAGGAGGAAAAGAACAATACCATTGCAAATCTCTATCCCTTAATGCTCTAATAAAAAATTTCACTAACAATCTTTGATAATGATCAAAGTTACTACACAAAGTTTGGAATGTTTTAACATGAGTTAAGGGATCACCTTTTCCATTATAAAGTCCAATTGAGGGACTTCTACATGTTTAGGAGGTATGGCTCTAACAATGTCATTGGATATTGGGCTCCCTACATCAAATGTGAGCACATTATACTGGGATTGATTCATAGAAGCTATTTGTTGTTGCAAAGAAGACATTGTTTGTCCTACACTATTGATTGTAGTTTTGATAGAAGTGTTGAAATTAGACACATTGGATTGAGAGGGAGGAGTTATATTGTTGAATGAAGGAAGAGATTGAGAATAAGGAGGTGGGATACTATGATAAGTAGGTAATGGAGAAGGTTCGGTAACACATGGAAGACTCATACGAGGAAAGAAGGAATTGTGATTGAAGGAGTTTCCCCCTTGACTTGTATTTATAAGTGGTGAGTGTGATTGGGTAACAAGGGGAGCACTCATGGTAGGAGAAATGAAAGAAGAGGTATTTCCCCCATGAATAACATTTGTAGGTATGAATTTTTGTGTAGAAGTAGCCATTATGTTTGATGTGAAGGTAGGGACACTAGTCATAGGAGCTGTTAAAGGAATGGAATGATTAACTTGACTAGGAGGTTGTGTATAGCCTAGGTTATTAGAACAGTTCTTCATAGGCATGATATTAGAATCAACAATATGAGCAATACCACGCAAGATATCAACACCATGTTTATCACTTTTAATCATTATTTTTAATCCTTCAATCAATGGGAGAGCCTCACTTTCCAGATATTCTTGACTCATCCATTTTTGAAGATTTTCAAATTGTTTGTCCATATTCGCCAATTGGTCAATGGATACCCTAGTTAGTGACTCCTCCTCATTATGAGAATTATCAAGAGGATAAATAGAAATATCTGTAGGATTGGAAGAACCACCAATATTCTCATTGAAAAAGCTAGCCAAATTAGGCTCCATTTCCTTGGTATTTAAACCTTGGGTGGCCTTAATTCTACAACTTCTCCTTACGGGGATACTATAGGTAGGACTAATAGTAGTAAGACTCATGCACTAAGGGAGGGAAATTGAAAATTTGAATTTTAGAATGCCAAATGATTGAAAGAATAATGCAATCTCATAGGAATTTGAAATTTAAAATTAGGGCTGAAAATGACCTCTTAATTTTAAAAATTTGAAAGGAGGGAAGATCAAAATTAAAATTATGGTTGTCTATGTTGGAAATTGACACTCATCTGGTAAGGTTAATGGAATTATGGGTTGTCATTGATGGCAACTCATCATCTCAGGGTAAATGGTTTCATAGTTTGGTTAACTGACATACATTGCACTTAACCGGTATTGGTATTCACATTGCTTTACCTCGACACTAACACCGACACTGAAACTCACTTTATCTCAGCTAAGTCCTGATCTTGGTAACATGTCCAGATCCTAGTAACATGTATATGGAGCTCAGTAATGGATAGGACCTGGTTAAGGAAATCTTTTGGTCCTGATTATGTCTTCATGGATTTTGATGCTAACGTGTGATGGCCGACATGGTAATTGGATTTATGTTTTATTTTCATTATGTTCCGGTAGTCAACTTTTTTATGTTTCTTGTTGAAGTTGACATGGTTAAGTTAGAAGGATATTTAAGAAGATCACCTCAGTGATAGATCACATGTATGTGAGATGGTATGCGAGCTTTTTATTGTGAATATTTCAGTGAGTTTTTGTATGTGATTGGAAGAGACTATTTGCACTTTCATGTGCACAACTCAACCAGTAGCAGAACAAAGTATTAGACAATCAGTATATAGAGAAGGATATCAGAGAATTCATCGAAACTTATCTAGCATGGCCGGATGCTATTTATAAGTCATTTTCATTTGTAAACACTTGTAAGTGTTTTGTAAGTCAATGAGACTTCCTATATTTTATGTTTGAGCAGTGAGCTCTAGACAGTTGGCCTTTCTGTAGATATAGACCCTCTTATGTAGTATTTGTATACCTTGATCAAGTATATAGATATTGTGGGTATCAGCCCCACCATGGTTTTTCCCTTTGTAGGGTTTTCCATGTATAAATCTTGGTGTTATGGTGTTTCCTTTCATTGTGTTATTTTGTGTATGCATTCTAATTTTATTTATTGTTAATGAGTTAATAAGATATAAGTTCAAAATTAACATTACCGGTAGAACATTGATTCACCCCCCCTCTTAGTGTTCTTGGATTCCAACAATTGGTATCAAAGCTTGGTTCCTCAAAAGAATTTTAACCACTTGAGAAAAATCCAAGATTTGGAATCAATGGAAACCAATCTGCAGCAACAACTTAGACTTGCTCTTGAGGATCTTGATAATGAGCATATGGAGAACAGTAAAATGAAAAATGAATTCAAGAAAGCCCATGAACACATCATTTCATTGCAAGGAAAGATTTCAGTTGTCAAGGTTAAGAGAAGAGAACTTTGTGATCAATTGGAAAATCATAGCAGTGATGAGGAAGATGCTATGAAGGATCATTATCATAAACTTACTCAGGAGAACACTATCTTAAAGAATGAGATGCAAGCCATAACTATGAGGATATGCAAGGAGATCGAGGATAGAAATAAAAATGAAGAAAACCTAGCTCAAGCATTGAAGGATAGATCTGAGGAATGCAACAGATTGACTCATGAGAATGATATGATGGAACTTGAGTTGACCCAGTCCCAGAATAATGAATAGGAACTTGAAAGATAGATTATTATCATGAGAGATGATTTGGTTATTGAAAATTATTACAAGAACAAGTTCAAGGATAGCTCTGCTAAACTTGATGAACTGCTGAAGAATCAGAGACATGCTAATGATAAAAGAGGTCTTGGTTATGAAGAAGGAGAAAGCTCTAGTATTGTACAACAAGATACATCAACCAGAAAAAAGCAAAATCATGTCAACCGGAACTATAAATCACCGATAAGATAGCCTAACTCTCACAAATTCAACAGTACATGCTTTATTTACAATAAATATGGTCCTATCGCTAGTCAGTGCAGAAATAGGAATAATCATAACAATGCATCATTCACCATTCTTGGAAATGTAAGATGTCATGCATGTAGTAGATTTGGACATGTGGATAACCAATGTAGATAAAAAGGAAATCAATTAAATCAAGTAATTAACAAGGCAACTTATAGAAAAACAATATTGTCTATTATGCATGCAACAAGATTGGGCACATTGCTAAATATTGCAGAAGTAAGAATCCCCCAACAACTAATGGAAATGTAGATGAGAAGGGAAAATGAAAAGTGGAAAACATTAGGAAACAACATGAGATGAGATGGGTAAGAAGATCTAATACACCATTGACAAAAAAAATGGTAGAGTCATCAGGTCCTACAGCGGCAGCAGATTCAACCGATAACCAAGGCACTCGGCCTTAGGGGTAGGCAAATCATTCAAGATCATGTAGATACCTCAGATTAGGTCTGTATTCAGAAGATTATGATTAAAGATGGATATTGAGGAGATTTTAGTGATTTATCAGAATCCACTTGCAGATAATGTAAACTGGTCAAGCCTAACCGACAACATGTATTACAATGGAAAATTAAGGTTAACGACGATAAAAAGGGAAGTTAATTTATTTTCTTCACATATCAATTGATTATTCAAGTGAGAAAATTTTAAAAGCATTTTAGATTTCTAGAGAGAATTGAGCGAGCAGTTTCTTTTGAGCAATTTGATCTCCTGACAGCATTTTTGAGGTATTTTCATATTTTTGAGAAACCCTAGCTTTCGTGTTTGGTTGCAATGGCTTCATCTTCATCTAGTATTGATACTCCCTTCATGGTTGAGATTAAGAACCACCCTTGTCCCATTTTCAAGAAGCATCCATACAATTCCCTTCTGGACAAGCCATTAGGTGCATTTTCGCAAATTTATCATGGAGTTCTTCATATGAAGGATATTAGGGAATACATCCACTGCAACACTGAAGAACTTGGAGATTATGAGTTGTCCAACATTTTCACTGAAAACCTAATTTCTGACAACTAGCTGAAACCAGAATTTGCACATTTGCAAAGGAAGGGTTTCACGCACTTTATGGATTTCCCAACTTTTGATTAGGCAGAATGGGTACACTATGTTTTGAGTCGCATTCACGAAGCATTCATCTGGTTGGACCGGTCGTACAAGATTACTGAGGAAGTTATCAAGAATGTCACATGTCTTCACAAAATCGTAGGCATTACTGGTACTAGATGTAAGTTATCTCATACTAAAATGAATAAACTTACTGTCGCAAATTTTGATGAAAGGTATATGAGAGTAGATGATCTTAGGGACATAGATATTAAGTTTGCAGCAATGGTTATTGGTTATAAGGTTTATCAGTCAAACCAGTTAAACTCTGTAGCTGGCAACAATATTTTGGTAGCTTATTAGATGGTAAAGGAGGATGTCCATTATGATCTTTGCAGTGTAATACTAAAAGAACTCATGACTAACTTGCATAAGATCAAGCAAGACAAAAAGAATACTTTCCAGTATGGCTCCTTCATCATTTGTCTAGTATTTTACTTTTTGGACACTGTTCCCAATTTTGGAAAGACTCAGTGTGCTTTTGACCAACCGGTAGCAACCCACATTGCTCAAATTTTGGATAGACAAGGTGACAAGGATAAGAAAGCCAATCTATGGGCATTTTTCAAAACATTTCAAGAGGAAATGAAGAATAGGACCCGGATTCCTAAATCTATAATTGAGAAATATAAGGACACAATTTTCTTTATGGTAGATAAGGATGAATGTATGATGGAAGTTGTACAACCTAGGACTATATGGATAATTCCTATGGGTTATGAGGTTGAGGAAGCTACTTTGGTTGCCTATGCACACCACCTTTTGCAGGCACCAGTAGATGAAAAGGAAGGGAAATTTGTAACTAATAAGGAGAAAGGACTCAAAGTTCATCAGGAACAGGTAGCTCTGGCAATACAAAAGAAGATGACTTGGCTAGAAGTAGAATCATTGATAAGTGAAGGTTATAATAGATCTAAGGTTGAGCAACATGTTCAAATTTTGGAAGAGCAGAGGAAGAAAGAGTTAAAACAAAAGAGGAAAAAGGAAAGGGAAGCTCAGAAAGAAGCTCAAGCCACACCCAATGTGGTCCCAGTTACATTAGAAACATCCAAACAACCGAAAGCTAAGCCTACCAGTCAAACACTGGTAGAGCCACCCAAAAAGAAACCAAAGGCGACCCGACAATATATGGTTGTTTCTTTTGAAACAAAATTTGAGATCAAGGAGGTTTCCAAGGGGAAAGGCATTTTTGCTAGAGCGGTAAGGGAGGAGAAAGGAGAACCAAAGGCTAAACTTGTAAAGGAGACTCCTTGGAGGCTAAAGATCACCATTGTACATAAGAGAAAATCCAAATCAGATGAGCAAGCTAAACCGGAATCTAAATGGAGAACCGGTAAGAAAAGATGAATGCACAAGATTCAATTGGATAGATTGTAAATGATGGTAATTTAGATAACATTTCTTCATTCTTTGATGATTTTGGTGAGGAGGACAAGAAGCAAATAGAAGAGGCTATTATTTTATATCTTGATTCATTTAGTAGGGCATTGATAGAATTAGAGAAGGTTTCTCCTAAGGAGTTATTTAATAGATTAGAGGTTAGAAAGCTACATGCTTAGTCTTTGGATAGACAGATGAAGGAGACCAAATTGGTCAACCTTTATCTTTCTATAACCCCTTCAAGAAATGGTTGATTTAATCAATAAAACTGGATCATTAGAATTCAATCCCAAATTCAGAGTTAGCAGTCTCATGTTGGAAAGACTTGAAGAAATTAGAAAGGAGACAATTGATATATGGGTGAGAGTTCTTTTGGGTCTTGGATATGAGTTAAGTTCTAGTTTTGTACAATAACAAAATATTTAGTTACCTAGGGAAATGAAACCGATAGATAAACCAACTATAAATATTTAGAAACTAACAAGCACTCAACCGGATACCACTGTACCAGTTACTGAGTCCCATTTTGAAATAAAGGATGTCCAGATAGATAATGTGCAGATTGCAGAGGATAAAGATGCAAATGTAAATAAGGATACAAGTGTAGAGGATTCTAAAGTTCGGGGAGAGGACCCAAGTGGCTAAGCCACCAGTGCACAAGAGGTAAAGGATACAAAGGTTATCTCTCCGACTGATAAGGGTAAGGAAACTGTGGTGGATCTCTCCTCCAGCTTGGCAATTGACACTTCTGTCATAGCTAAAGGGAATTTACCACAACTTTCCATCAAATTTGACAAACCATACCATATTTTGTCACTGGCAGAGAAGATTTTGGCAGTGGCAACTCTTCACGCACAGGCTATTCAAGAATTGGCTCAGGCAGAGTCAAAGGACAGGAAACTGAAACATAATTTTGAGGTTTTGAACCAGTTACTCCCAGAATTTCAAGCTCTGGATGATGCAAGCTCTTCGAGTAAATTAGAGGAAATCATTGATTTCATCCCTAAGCATTATGATTCTTTACTGAAGATTTCACTAACTGAGGCTAAAGAAGGTTTTATTGTGGCCCAAAATTTAACATTTTTGCAAATGATTGATATGGGTAAGGAGAAACTTCAGACTTGTTTGTAGTCAATTGATGCAGCTTTGGCTGAAGGAGGTGATGTTTATAAGACTTTTCTAGATTTTGATAAGCTAACTGGCTTTATAGACAAGAAACTATCTGACTATAGGAAAAACATAATTCAAATTTCTAACTCCTACTACCTAGAAGTCAATTTGACAAATTCTTTGGATGGTCCAATTTTGACGGTTATGGATCAAATTTTTGAATTGGAGAAGGATAGGGAAAGGATAATAAAGAAAGAAAATGAGATCTGGAATCTAATTGGTCCTTGACTTGATAATATGCTATTTCATAAAACAAAGTGTATTGCTAACTTACAGAAGGAGGATCCCACTACTTTGGAAGAAATAGAATATGATGCCAACATCTTGAATGGATTCATCTCCATTCTTGAATCTCTTAAGAATGGTTGGGATACTTACTTTTTTTTTTGAAGAATATGTATGTAGATATTTTGAAGTTTGTATAGAACTGACTCATGTCTATAACTATACATAATTCTTTATGGGCACCCTGTTTTGCCATTGATGTCAAAGGGGGAGGAATACGTGAAAAATGTATATATTTCTCAGGGGGAGATTCAAATGTATATAAAAGACACATGTACAGATCATTAGATTCAGATTTAGTGGCATTTTCTTGGATGGTATCATTTTTCTCATGAGTGTTACCATCAATACCAAAGGGGGAGATTGTTGGAAATTGACAATCATCCGGTAAGGTTCATGGCATTATTGGTTGTCATTAATGGCAACTCATCATCTTAGGGTAAATGGTTTCATAGTTTGGTTAACAGACATACATTGCACTTAACCGGTATTGGTATTCACATTGCTTTACACAGGCACTGACACTCACTTCATCTCGGCTAAAAACTGGTCTCGGTAACATGTCCAGATCCCGGTAAAGTGTATATGGAACCCAGTAATGGATAGGACCTGACTAAGGAAATATTTTGGTCCCAATTATGTCTTCATGGATTTTGATGGTATCGTGTGATGGCCAACATGGTCATTGGGTTTATGTTTGATTTTAATTATGTTCCGGCAGCTGACTTGTTTATATTTCTTGTTGAAGCTGACATGGTTAAGTTAGAAGGATATTTAAGATGATCACCTGAGTGATAGATCGGATGTATGTGAGATGATATGTGAGCTTTTTATTGTGAATATTTATATGAGTTTTGGTATGCAATTGGAAGCGACTGTGTGTAGTTTCACGTGCACAACTTAATCGATAGAAGAACAGGAGTATTAGACAACCGATATACAAAGAAGGATATCAGAGAATTCACCAGAACTTATCCAACATGGTCATATGTTATTTATAAGTTTATTTTCATTTGTAAACACTTGTAAGTGTTCTGTAAGTCAATAAGACTTGCTATATTTTGTGTTTGAGCAATGAACTCTAGGCAGTTGGTCTTTCTGCATGTGTAGACCCTCTTATATAATATTTGTATACCTTGATCAAGTATATAGATATTGTGGGTATCAGCCCCACTGTGGTTTTTCCCTTTGTAGTGTTTTCCACATAGAAATCTTGGTGTTATGGTGTTTCCTTTCATTTTGTTATTTTGTGTATGCATTCTAATTTTATTTACTGTTAACCGGTTAATAAGGAATAAGTTCAAAACTAACATTACTGGTAGAACAATGATTCACTCCCCTGACCTCACAGTGTTCTTGGATTCCAATAGTCTAAATCTAACCTCATAATTTTATAATTTAATTTGAAAATTGAAATGTTGAAATTCAGATTTATTTTAAACCTTAGGGAGACCTAAAATCAATAAAATTCCACAAACCTTTGGAATTGAGTAGTAAAATATAGTTAAAACAGGCTTCCAAAATTTGGAGATAAAAAATCGAGACCAAGTCCCTACCGACTTGGTCCGGCCAATGTTTTTCTAAATTTTTCAGGGAAGCAAGATATTGTGATTTTAATGCAAATTCCAGAAGGATATGGGAATTGGAGATGTCTCGATATGCAAAAATAATCCTTGAAGGTCAACACACTTAGGATGTTTGAGAAAATGATTAATTGAAAGAATAACAAAAATGACACACTTAAGGGGTGACTTTTATTATATTTAGGAGTACAACAAGATGATTCAAATTTAATTCAGCCAATTAAATTCTTAAAGAAAAATTTGAAATTGCACGAGATTAACTTAATTTTGAAAATTAGGGTTTGTTGCATAAACCGCTTAATTTAAAAAAATTGAATGTTGTAAGGTGGGAATTTGAATTTTGAAATTGAAGCAAGGACTCAAATCTGAGAATTAATTAAAGATCTACACAATCCACAAGTTCAATTTTAAAATTAAAAATTAGGGTTTTTAATTTTGATTTTGTGAGATTTTGCCAAGATCTAGAGGCAATGGAAAGCACAAATAAGAGAGAACAAAATAGATGATAGGAATAAACTGTATTCTATCAAGATGAAAAATGTGATCAACTAGATCATCAATCATTATTCCATATAATGTAGATGAGCCTTTTTATATAGGCAAGGCTATATGGATATGTGAGCACACAAACATGACATGTGGTTCAATAAGAAACAAGGGTAGGTAGGAAATAGGTGTGATAGGTAGGAAAAACAATAAAATATTCCACATGAGGTGGATCACCCACCGAAGGTGGAATTATCACTCCACAATAAGTGGATATGACAGAGTAGTAACAAGATCACACCATAAAAGGTGGAAATTCTCCTACACACACTATCCCAATGTGGCACAAACACCCAAGTGTCTCATACCCAAACTACTATGAAATGCATTTCCTAAGTAAACTTAAGTAAGGTGTAATAATATCCAAGATGAATAATTATTTACACCATCACCCCCCCTTAAGTGCAACTTAGGCAAATGCACTTAAGTCTACAATGCAACTAAGCAATGCAAGATGGGTCCCAACTACGAGGCTATGTTAGGTACCTATGTACAAATGCAAATGCAATCTCTCACAAATGAAGAAAGAGAGATGAAAGCTCACAATGCTATCAATGATGAGTGAGAAGAACAAAACCTCATGTAATGAAAAAGTCCCCCCCCCCCATAAGAGAGAAGAAGAGACCATGAAGCCCCCCCTCAATGTTGAATCTCCTGCAAAGATGGTCCAATGATGTTGACCAAAATACCTTCCCATAAGGAAGAATGAGAGTCTATGTTGCACCAATAATGTCAAAGTATGAAAAAACTAGGTACCATGTCAATGATGATGAATCACTCGCTGCAACAAAATGAAGATCAGGCATGGAGACAACCTACTTTGAGCATCATCTAGATACTCGTGAATGGCAGAAATACTGGTACAATCTAAGTCTCATAGGAGCCATGCACAATTGTGTACAATCTAAGTCCAACTGGAGCCATGCATCAAGTCTCACAAGATATTCCTAATCTATGTGTACAAGAGGATTACATCAAATAGTCAACAATGACAAGATACAAAGAGGTGTGGCACTTTATGCTAGTGCGAGTACAACATTGCTCATGCAAGAGCATACAACATTATAGTGCAGATCTGGAAACATGAAAATGATGCCACCAAGAAGCCCTATAGAATACTATAGAAAAAGACACCTCCGATTGGGATGTGGCCAAGAGATATAAAGGACCAAATCAACCCCCTCCCCCTTGACTGTCGGTTGGAAGCACTACAAAACAGGTATGAAGTGACAAGAAAAAATTGTGTTCCCAATTTGACTTATTCCATGATAGTATTATTATGGAACTTAATTTTTTTTATTATTAAAAAAAGTTATTAAAAAATAAGATTTTTTTTTTTTGAGAAAAAACTATTAAAAAATAAATTAATTTAAACCCCCCCCGAGGAGGGGCATGCAGAGTACTACGGTTAACCGCAGGTACACTGTGGGGCCAATTTTATTTTTTTCTTTTTTTTTTTAAATATGAAAAATTTTGATTTAAAAAAAAAAAAATTCAAACCTGTACCTGCAAGTCTGTACGCGTGGGCCAGGAGGGGAATTTTTTTCAATTCGAAGAGACGGAAGCTGATTTTGACGAATTGACAGTCGAGCTTGGGGTTTTTGGACCTTCTGAGCGCAATGGCGATGATGGATTTGGCAAAAAATGCTCAAAAATTGCAAATCACTGCGGGACAAGTCACCACCCTCCACCTAGAAATGGCTCTAGATTTGGCCTCAGATGTTGGATTTGGATGAAACAAAAGGTGATTCTAACTTTATCAAACCTCCTCAACCCAATGGTGACCTTGAATTTGACTGAACAAGCTCCAATAATAATCTGCAATAGAAAGCTCCAAAATGCAAAACCCCAAACTTCTCTCAATTGACAAACCAATGGCACTCCAATGGCTCTGATACCATGTGAGATTTTGCCAAGATCTAGAGGCAACAAAAAGCACAAATAAGAGAGAAAAAAATAGATGATATGAATAAATTGTATTCTATCAAGATGCAAAATGTGATCAACTGGATCATCAATCATTATTTCATACAATGTAGATGAGCCTTCTTATATAGGCAAGGCTATATGGATATGTGAGCGCACAAACATGACATGTGGCTCAATAAAAAATAAGGGTAGGTAGGAAATAGGTGTGGTAGGTAGGAAAAATAATAAAATATTCCACATGAGGCGGATCACCCACCGAAGGTGGAATTATCACTCTACAATAAGTGGATATGATAGAGCAGTAACAAGATCACACCATAAAAGGTGGAAATTCTCCTACACACACTATCCCAATGTGGCACACACACCAAAGTGTCTCATATCCAAGCTACTATGAAATGCATTTCCTAAGTAAACTTAAGTAAGGTGTAATAATATCCAAGATGAATAATTATTTACACCAACACCCCCCCTTAAGTGCAACTTAGGGGAATGCACTTAAGTCTACAATGCAACTCATCAATGCAAGATGGGTCCTAGTTACTAGGCCATGTTAGGTACCCATGTACAAATACAAATGCACTCTCTCACAAATAGAGAAAGAGAGATGAAAGTTCACAATGTTCTCAATGATGAATGAGAAGAACAAAAACTCATGTGAGGAAAAAGTCCCCCCCATAAGAGAGAAGAAGAGACCATGAAGCCCCCCCTCAATGTTGAATCTCCTGCAAAGATGGTCCAATGATGTTGACCAAAATACCTTCCCATAAGAAAGAATGAGAGTCTATGCTGCACGAATAATGTCAAAGTGTGGCAAAATCAAGTACCATGTCGATGACGATGAATCACTCGCTGCAACAAAATGAAGATCAAGCATGGAGATAACCTGCGTTGAGCATCATTTGGATACTCATAAATGATAAAAATACTAGTACAATCTAAGTCTCATGAGAGCCATAGACAAATGTGTACAATCTAAGTCTCAACTGGATCCATGCACCAAGTCTCACAAGATATTCCTAATCTATGTGTACAAGAGGATTACATCAAATAGTCAAAAATGACAAGATACAAAGAGGTGTGGCACTTTATGCTAGTGCGAGTACAACATTGCTCATGCAAGAGCATACAACATTATAGTGCAAATCTGGAAACATGAAAATGATGCCACCAAGAAGTCTTGTAGAATACTACAAAAAAAATGCCTCTGATTGGGATGTGGCCAAGAGATATAAAGGACCAAATCAACCCCCTCCCCCTTGACTACTGGTTGGAAGCACTACAAGACAGGTATGAAGTGACAAAAAAAAAATGTGTTCACAATTTGACTTATTATATGATATTTTTGTTTTTAAAAGATTTTTAAAAACTAAATAAAAGAAATTATTAAAGCCAATAAAAAACTTTATTAAAAAGTAAAGAAAAAAATTGAAAAGGCAATTTTTTTTTTTTAAATGAAAAAAATTTATTAAAGAAAAAAAGCTTTATGAAAAAGGTTTATTTTTTTATTATTAAAAAATAAGATTTTTTTTTTTTTTTGAAGAAACTATTAAAAAAACAAAAAATTTAACCCCCCCATGGGGAGGGGCCCGCAGAGTACTATGGTTACCCGCAGATACACTGCGGGGCCGCAGTGCCTGCAGACACCTGCAGGTACACTACGGCCCTGCAGTTCTTGCAGGTACACACCCGCAGTGCCTGCCGGATCGCAGGTACACTGCGGTGTACCCGCAGTACCTATGGGTTACCCCAAAATAATTTATTTTTTCACCTTTTTTAAAAAAAGAAACACAAAACAATCCACTCCCCTTTTTAATATGAAAAATTTTGATTTAAAAAAAAAAAGTAAATTTTCTTAAAAAAAAATTTCAGACCTGTACCTGCAAGTCCGTATGGCAGGCTAGGAGTGGAAATTTTTTCAACTCGAAGGGACGGAAGCCGATTTTGATGAATTGACAGTCGATCCTAGGATTTTTGGACCTTTTAAGCACAATAGCGATGACGAATTTGGCCAAAAATGCTCCAAAATTGAAGATCGTTGCGGGACAAGTCATCATCGTCCACCTACAAACGACTTTAGATTTGGCCTCGAATGTCGGATTTGGACAAATCAAAAGGTGATTCTGACTTTCTCAAACCTCCTGAATCCAATGGTCACCTTAGATTTGACCCAACAAGCTCCAATAATAATCTGCAATAGAAAGCTCCAAAATACAAAACCCCAAATTTCTCTCAATTAGCAGACCAATGACACTCCAATGGCTTTGATACCATGTGATATTTTTCCAAGATCTAGAGGAAATGGAAAGCATAAATAAGAGAGAACAAAATAGATGATATGAATAAACTTTATTCTATCAAGATGAAAAATGTGACCAACTAGATCATCAATTGTTATTCCATACAATGTAGATGAGCCTTTTTATATAGGCAAGGCTATATGGATATGTGAGCACAAAAACATGACATGTGGATCAATAAGAAACAAGGGTAGGTAGGAAATAGGTGTGGTGGGTAAGAAAAACAATAAAATATTCCACATGAGGTGGATCACCCACCGAAGGTGGAATTATCACTCTAGAATAAGTGGATATGATAGAGTAGTAACAAGATCACACCATAAGGCTTTCTGTGAGACCATTACTACTTTGGTGAAGGATATTAATAGTTTGAAAACTGATACACAGGCCATGGCAAGAATTACAGTTGGTGACAAGCCCTTGGCAGAGCTTGTTAAAGAGTTAGTGGCCATTCTACATAATGTGCAAGCTATTGAATGTATGGTTGGAAAAATCTTAGCCACGGAGAAAAAGGTCAATGAGATGGGAGATAGAAAGGAAATGCACAACAAACTAAAAGATTTTGGCAGAAAAATTGACAGGCTGGAGCACAATGTCAAGCAGCTTGCTGATCAAAATTTCCATATCCTTAAATCTTTGGTGGACAACATGAACATCTTTATCAACAGGTACAAGAATAATGCAGAGAAGAATGGTGATAAAGAGTAGGTGAACAAGAAGGGTCATGAAAGGAGGACCAGAGCCAACACAAAGAATAAGGTCGACATTGAAGATCGTGAGCTGGAGGATATGAAGACCTCAGTGAACAACATGAAACAAATGGTTGTTCACGCTAAGGAGATCCTGAATAGTATTTAGTTCTAGTTGTTGTCCTTGGTTCTGTCTCTTTGTTGTCTTTTCCTTTCCTTTTGCTATCTGTTCTGAGTTTTATGTAATGATGTTTTAAGTTGTGCCCTTCCGGTGGGTTCATTTTGACTTTTTGAAGTGATCAGACACTTTTTTAAGCTTTTTTGTTCTCTTGGCTTGTAAAAGGTTCGGGTACCTTTCAAATACCTATTTTTACTTAATCAAAACAAGATCGCACCATAAAAGGTGGAAATTCTTCTAGACACACTATCCCAATGTGGCATAAACACACAAGTGTCTCATACCCAAACTACTATGAAATGCATTTCCTAAGTAAACTAAAGTAAGGTGTAATAATATCCACGATGAATAATTATTTACACCAACAGATCTAACCACTTTATTTTATTTTATTTTGAAAATTGAACATGTAAATGAAAACTTGAATTGTAAAATTGAAGAGTTCTCAAATCTAAAACAATCAATCCAATTTAGACAAATCACAAGCTCAATTTTGAATCTAAAAATTAGGGTTTTTATGAATTTAACCTCTAAATTTTAAAAATTTCAAAGAAATTAAACTTGTAATTGAAATTTTGAATTGTAAATTACATGCGCTCAAATCTGAAAACAAAAATCAGAATTAAGGGTGTTCACGTTAGGTTCACTAAAATGTAAAGCGGAAAATTGGGAGCTTAGCAAATTCACTCTAGGAAAGGAGGATTCACTAAGCTAAATTTTCATTTGGGGGACTTTACATTCAAAAGAGGGGGATGAATCTACTAGATCCAATCCAAAAATTATATAAGGATTGAATGCTAAGTAGATTGATTGTGTTTGGAGTGTATTTGACCCTCTTTTGCAAGTTGATTAGTTCAATTAAGATTAAGTGCTGGAAATGAAGACAAAGTATGAGAAAACAACAAGCTACAAAATTGGGATTTCGTCGTCCACCTTGATCTAATAAGTTAGAGATGATTCAGAGTTGTTCTACAAAATCTACCAAAAGTTGCAAGGACTGTGTGTCCAAACTGGGTCACCCTCCTATCGGTCCTCCGAATTTTTTTTGGTGCATCAAAAAGGGTTTTTTAGTCTTTGCAAATAAATCTTAAATATAGAAGTACAACTATGCACCTGCTTTCTGTACACAAAATGAAAGGGAAATGTGTTGGGAATAAGGGTTTGCCTTTAGGTCAAACCTCGATTTTGGAATTAACCAAGTAGTTGAAATAATGTAATTGAAATGACTGAAAGTAGAGATATGATGATGTCATTTATTGGGTTTTGAGATGATTATCTCTAGCTGATTTAGTATGAGTTTCGGTGTTCCCAAAGGTGATTTGATCAAGTTAAGTGATCCGATATGATGATTGGTTTTTCAATGTTCAGTGTTGCAAAAATACAACAACTCCGGCTAGTATTTGATCCATATTGCTCCAGAATAATTACATCTTCAGTTGCAGATTTGGGAGAATGTTTGGGACATTCATGCATGTCCTCTGATCGGATGGTTCATGATTTGTAACTTCACAAGCATATCTTTCAGTTTGTCAAATGGTGTTCTTGAGCTTCAGTGATGATGATAATGATGATGCTTATTATACTAGTTGTTATGGGAATTGCGGTAGAATTCATGTTGCTTGTTTATGTTCATTGATCATGTCCTATTAATCTTGGTGGTATGCGTTGATCGTGATGCATGTTATGGAAGCTTTTATTTGTCTGATGATATTCTTTATGTTATGTGACATATTTGGTGTTGTAGCATGTTGCAGATGATCTTGGCAAATTATTTGATGGTGTTGCATGTTCAAGGATTTGATTTGGGTCCATGCTATGTCCTTGCCAATGTTGTATTAGTCTAGTTATAGGTTTATGTATTGTGTGATGTAATTTTTTAATCAGGTCTTATGTGTTGAGCCGACCTTATGGTTAAGGTTGATGAATTGTATATATAGGTGATATAATCATGTAAGTTGTGTGTTTGCGGTTGTTTTTATGATTTGAGAGGTTAGTGTATGAGTGAATAAGTGAACCTATCATTCAGAAGTGTAGAAGAGTAGAGAAGAGTTATTGTACAAACAATGTACTTAACTGGAACTGTAATTAGGTATTTGGAGATGTTATTCTTTCAGTTCATGTAATTGGGATTGTTATCCAATCTTTGTAAGGTAATGAGTCTTCCCAAGGTTGTAGCCCTTCTTGTTTTTGAGTAGTGAGCTCTAGGAAGTGTGCCTGAATGCATGTGCATTCTCCATTGTAATATTTACACATACTACTACAGAGTATCATTATATTGTGGGTAGGTTCCCATCATGGTTTTTCCCTTAGCCAGGTTTTCCATGTCAAAAATCCATGCGTTATGTGTGTTGTTGATGTGGTGATTATTTATGGTATTATTATTCCTAATCAGATCTAAAGTTATTGATAATTTGGTTGAGTTTGGTGAAAACTCAACCACCCCCCCCCCCCCCCCCCCTCCTCTCAATTTCCCTACATTGTTGCTGACCTGCTATCAACAATTGGTATCAGAGCTATATCCTCTAGAAGGAGCTGAAGAAATTTAGTAGATCCGGGATGAAATTTTTTGTTTTCAAGAAGGAGAGTTTGAGGTTTGATGGAACTAGTTACTCTATATAGAAGCAATGAATGTAAGTTCACTTGAATTATCTTGGAGAATATTATTGGAAGATCATAGAGAATGCATACATTGTTTCTCTAAATGGTCCTCTACTGTTGCTAAGATCAAGGATGTTGAAAGTAATATAAGAGATAAGAAAGCATTGGTGAGTTCCCTGACCAATGCAGAGATGAGTAATGTGATGTGATTGTAGACTGCACATGAGATTTGGGTGAAGCTTGAAACCATGTATGTAGGAGATAAACATGTGAAAGTTGCTAAACTATAGAGCTTGAATGGAAAGTATGAGTTGTTGAGGATGGGAGAAGATGAGAATATTACATCCTTTATGGCTAAAGTGAATCATCTTATGTTGAAGATTAGATGTGTCACTAGAGTCCTTGAAGAAGATGAGATTGTGGCTAAAGTGTTGATATCTTTTCCTCCTTCTTATAAACATAAAGTTCTTGTTATTAATGAGATTCAAACTATGACAATTGTGACAAGAGATAAGTTGGTAGGTAAGTTTGTTGCTTTTGAATTAAGCAAACTTGGTGAATCACATGGAAAAACAAAGATTGTATTTAAAGCTACTATATCTGGGAAGAAGAGGTATGATCCAGGAGAAAGTTCATCTAGGGTGTCCAGATATGAAAGAGTAATGACAGAGATCGAAGAACAAGAAAGAGAGATAGAAGACCTTGAAGCACTTATTTCTAGAAGATTGCCTAAGGGAGCCCGTAAGTATGAAGCAAAGTTGCCTTTAAAATGCTTTTCTTGTAATAAGATAGGCCATTTTGCTTCTAGGCGTCCTAAAAGAGATAAGAAAGTGTCAAAGTATGATAAGCCTTGCAAGCCTAACCAAAAGTATAGATATCAGAAGAAATGCTATTATGTTGTTGATGAAAGTGTAATGGATGAGGAGTCTAAGAAACAGAATTCTGAAGATGAATTTGTATTCATTACTATCAAGGAAGATAATTCACTATCTATTGATTCTACAAGTTGTACTGTTGAAGAGAAATATTTGGCTACTAAAATTAATGAGAAAGATGAATGGGTGATTGAAAGTGGTTGTTCACATCATATTACTGGAGATAAAGGTAAATTTGTGAATATGGAGAAGTATGATGGTGGTTTGGTGAGATTTGGAGACAATAAGGCTTGTGTAATCTATGGTAGACGTTCTATCTATCTTGATGCTAAGACTGCTGACGTTTTATATATTGAAGGTTTCAAGCATAATATTTTGAGTGTTGGATAGATGGTTGATAAGGGATATGATTTTTTTAGTTTAAAAATGGGAAATCTAATATCTTGAATAGCTCTGGTGTAGAGATTGCATTAGGTACCAAGACTAAATGTAATATCTTTCATTTGAATGCTGGTGAGAAAAGTTGTTTGATTACTCAGATTGATGAGAGTTGGTTGTGGCATAGGAGAATATGTCATGTTAACTTTGACTACATGATTAAGATTAGTTCTACTCAAGCTATTAGAGATATACCTAAGATAGTGAAGCCTACTAAACTGGTATGTAAGGAATGTCAATAGGGAAAGCAAAAAAATATTTCATTCAAGAGAAAACCATATACTTCTAATGGATTATTAGATCTTGTGCATACTCATTTATGTGGACCTTCTAGAGTGAGAATCTTACAGGGAGATAGATACTTTATGTTGATGATTGATGACTATTCTAGGATGATGTGGGTCACTTTTTTAAGGGAGAAATCTGAAGCACTGGAGAAGTTCAAAATATTCAAAGCTAGAGTGGAGATAGAGAAAGGATTGAAGATGAAGTGTCTAAGATCTGATAGAGGTAGAGAATTCACCTCTGATGAGTTTAATTCCTTTTGTGAAGAACATGGAATCCAGAGATAGTTATCTTCTCTGAGAACCCCTTGGAAAAATGGAGTTGTTGAAAGAAAGAACATAGTAGTTTTAGATGTTTCTAGAACTATGATGATTGAAGGAAATGTTTCACATATCTATTGGACAGTATCTCTTAGCATTGTTGTTTACACATTTAAATGGGTGCATATAAAAGGTGATTCCGGTAAGACCCCTTATGAGCTATGGTTTGGTCATGTTCCTACTGTTAGATAAATCAGAATATTTGGAAGAAAATGTTATATAAAAAGAGATGAGGATATAGGTGAATTTGATGCAAGATGTGATGAAGGAATATTTTTGAGATATTCTACTAAGAGAAAATCCTACCGGTGTTACAATAACAGACTGCAGAAAATAGTGGAAAGTGAAAATGTGAAGGTAGATGAGAATGATGAGAAGCAAATCAGAGCATGCAGATATGAGTCCGATAATCAAGATGTCAATTCAAAGCAAGTGAAGAGTCCGAGCATAAAGCAGAGTGATTTGATAGACATAGAGATAGTGAATGCAAATGTTTCTACCAGTGAAGAAGTTCAAGAGACTAAAAATCAGAATAATCAGAAGACCTCGAGGTATGTAAGACTAATTCATTCAAAGAATTGGATTATTGGTGATAAAAATAAAGGTGTGATGACTAGGAGAAGGATTGATACTAAAGAGACATGTTTGATTTCTAAAATTGAGCCTAAAGATGTTGTTGAAGCTTGTAAAGATGAAAATTGGGTAAAAGCTATGGAAGAAGAGTTAGATCAGACTTAGAGGAACAAAACATGGGAACTTGTTCCAAGACCTAAGGATAAGAATGTTATTGGTACTCAATGGGTGTTTCAGAATAAGTTGAATGAAGATGGATAAGTTGTTAGAAACAAAGCAAGACTAATATGCAAGGGATATTCACAAATGGAAGGTATTGATTTTTAGGAGACTTTTTCTTTGGTAGCTATAATTGAAGCTATTAGACTATTTCTTACATATGATGCTCATAAGAAATTCAAGGTATATCCAATGGATGTGAAGTTAGCCTTTTTGAATGGTGAGTTGGAAGAGGAAGTCTACATTGAGCAACTGGATGGATTTTCATTGATAGATGAAGAAGACATGGTATGCAGATTGAAGAAAGCTTTGTATGGACTAAAACAAGCCCCTAGAGCCTAGTATGTTAGATTGGACAAGTATTTGATCAAGTTGGGATTTTGTAAAGGTATTGCTGACAGTAATGTATACTTCAAGATTGATAATGAAAATATTTTGATTGTGGAAGTCTTTGTTGATGATATTATTTTTGGAGGAGATGATGATTTGAGTAGGAAGTTTGTTGATGATATCCAAAAAGAGTTTGAGATGTCTATGATAGGTGAGATGAAGTTCTTTTTGGGATTGTAAATTACATAGATTGATAAAGGTATTTTCATATCTCAATATAAGTATGTGAAGGAGTTGCTGAAGAAGTTTGGGCTAGATGATTCAAAACCTATTGGAACTCCTATGGTGACTGGATGTAAGATGACAAAAGATGATGAATCTCCGAAGGCTAACTGGACCTTGTATAGATATATGATTGGTGGACTACTTTATTTGACTTAGACTAGGCCTGACATTATGAATATTGTATTTCTTGTTGCAATATTTTAGGATAATCCTAAGGAAAGTCATATTACTGTTGTGAAGAGGATATTCAGATACTTAAAGGGAATAGTTGATTATGATCTATCATATCCGAAGGAAGATGATTTTGTTAGGATTCCCACAGATACTGAGAGGGGGGGTGAATCAATATCTGACCGGTGAATTGAATACAAAATTAAAAGAAACCACATGAAAAACAAACCATAACACAATGATTTAATGAGGAAACCTAGTGTGGGAAAAACCTCGGTGGGATTTCTAACCCACAATATTCACTTACTGGCCAATAAGAGAATATTACTACTATAAGAGGGGCCTACACATGCAGGAAGGCTAATTGCCTAGAGCTCACTACTCAATGGGAAGTCTCACTGACTTACAATGATGGATTATATAAATCCAGTATCTTGTACTATTTCAAAATAGCATCTATAATGCCAGATCCAGTACCGGTTTCTGCTCTGCTTCTTACATAAACCCTTAACCTATAATTCGCATAATAGGTCTGCCTTATTTTGCCTAAATATAATCTTCTCACTTACTTACAAATGTTCTATAATGATCTCTCTTATATAAGAGTCATTTTACAATTATGCCAAGTTGGCTTACAAAGATTTTACAATAATAAACAAAATATAATACAACAAAAATCCTGTCGGCCTATGTTCCGGTATGCTTCCTTTCTCTGCGGTGTCGGTGCTAGAGTCTGATCTTGCTAGTGCTAGTGTAATGCCTTGTCGGTGCCATAGGATTGTAAGGTTGCCATCAATGACAAAACCTTCAATCACATACAATGTCTCATTGGAGTGTGCATATGCCAACAATCTCCCCCTTTGGCATTGATGGCAACACTCATGAGAAAATTCAAAAGTGCATCCAAAACTTGTAATCAAAATTTTTTTCCAAAAATATAAGAACTCCCCCTGAGTAGATAAGTCTTTTGCCGGTTATTTTCTCATACTATTACTCCCCCTTTGGCATCAATGACAAAGGTTGTCAAGGTGCCAGTAGAGTTGTAGTCTCAACCTTGTAACTGGGTGGTTACAATTTGAAAGAGATCTACCAAAATCAAGTTTATACTTTCCATAAACTTCTTGTTGTCCTTTATTTCTGTCTCTATTCTTTTAACTATACCGGTGAGGTGCTGCATATGCTCTGCCAGTGTTTTGTATCCCTGTACTAGTGCCTCAGATATTTCCTTCCGTAATGATGCTAGATAGTCGAATCTTGGACTCAGTCTTATTCTCAAATGCTTTGCCTTATTTACTATTCTCTCCTTTTCTCTTTCTAACTTTAGTAATTCTTCCTCAAAACTTGTTATCCTTTGCTCAAAAACTGATAATGAATCAGGTGAGTTAACAAAATTATCAACAAGTTTATTGATTTCATCCTATACCTTGCTCATTTTCTTATCTATGTCTATTGTCAAAAAGTTTGTCTTGAAAGTATCTTTGTACAGAGTTTTAAATTCCTTTAATAAGTTACATAGTTCCAATAGAAGTGTGTCAAATTCCCTAGTACACTTCTTTATCTAATCTTCAAAGAATTTTTGATTTTTAGTTTCTACCTTATCCTTCAATGTCTCTTCCTTTATTAGCTCAATAGTCATTGTGTTCTCAATGATGTATTTACACAAAGTATCAAGTTGTCTTAAAGAATCCTTATTGTCCATGTTACAGTTAGGAGCTATCACCTTCAAAATTGGGATTGTGAGCTTTATAAGCCTGTGAACTACAATATGTTATCCTTTTGATGGAGTCCAAAAGTACTTCAGTTACATTTGTTGATTTGTAACCTGTTGAGGAGGAACCAACATTTTGAATTCCATCGGTGGAGGAAGTAACCAAGCTTGCAGTGACCTCTAGTAGGTCAGTCTATGTTTCCATTTCTTTAAGCAATGGTTTTTGATCTTCTCCTATTGCTAGTGGCACTATTTCCATGTG
Source organism: Cryptomeria japonica (assembly GCF_030272615.1). Lineage (NCBI taxonomy): Eukaryota > Viridiplantae > Streptophyta > Pinopsida > Cupressales > Cupressaceae > Cryptomeria > Cryptomeria japonica. The sequence continues at coordinate 161,790,119 of NC_081405.1, forward strand.
AACCTATTCTTGTTCCGGAGCCTGTTGCTCTGCTTGTCTCTCTATTTGTTGCTCTGTTTTAGTCTCAGTCTGAGTCTCTACCTATTGCTCTGTGTTATCAACTTCAACTTTCCTTCCAGTATTGTCAATGTTGTCAGTTGTCGGTGGCTCACTAGCCATATCTGTCTTGCCGGTTGTATCTTTGTCTATCATAATGTTGACCTTTTGTGTATCAACATCAACTGTGTATAGTACCTCAGGATTAGGATTTGTATCCTCTATGTCCATACTCTCATCTGTCGGTTGATCTTTAGTAGTTATTACTGGTGATGTAATTTGAGGCGGTGGGGATAAGTTATCTTTTACTTTGATGCTTGGAGGTCCACCAACCTTTCCTTTTCCTTTGTCTCTCTCCTTCTGGTAAACTTTTAGTGGTTTGGGGTTCCTATACTCTTCTTGTTTTTCTTTCTCAACAAGAAATATGTCCCATGCATTTTTGTTTCCTCTGTTACTTCATTCACTCTTCCAACCCTTAATGCAATATGCCAGTGTGTAGTAGAGAATATTGATCGGTTGGCTTATGCAATTAAGTCATCTATCTCCTTAGGTGAGTTTACTGGGTAAACATCAAGTAACTTTTCAATTTTGATTTTCTTATCAAGCTTTACAACAGCTTGTCTTCTTGCTTCCAGTCTTTTGAACAATTCATCTGGTAGATCATCTATTACTTCCATTAAGAACTTCTTATAGATGTCCATGTGTAAAATAACATTGTTTTCAACTTGTTCTTTGTCATATGCTGACAGTGTATCATAGACCTTTCCTATGTTTTTGAGTTTCCCTTCATCGGTGATTTCATATAGCAATTTGTCAAGAGGGGCCATGTTTTGTTTAGTCTTCTTCTTCTTTGGTGTCAACTTTTTCTTTGGTGTTGTCTTTCTAACTGGAGACCTTACTGCTTGTTTTTTTTGTCTAGTCCTTCTAGGCAAAGGTGTGGATGTTGGTGAAGGATCTCTTTTCCTTACAACTCTTTTGAAAGCTACAAGCATGTCACTTTCCAAAGAAGTAGATACTAGTGATAGGTGAGTCTCAGGCTGTAGAGTTCCTGACTCATCCTCAGTGATACTGGTTTGTTTTAATACATCTTCTTTAATAGCCTTTTCCTGTCTAGAACCTCTTCTCACAACTGCTTCAACCTTTTTCACTCTCTTCTTAGATTGAATTTGTTTTTCTATGGTCTCAACACTGCCAAATACTTCTTTCTTTGGTTCATTTGGTGCTTCCAGAAGTGTTTTAGCATAAGTTTCAATTATATGATCATCAGTCTCATAACCCATCTCTGTTACCCAAATTGTTCTTGGGATGACTGCTTCCATCTGGATCTCATCCTTTTTTATTACAAAACATATATCATCCTTGTATTTGTTGACAATTTTCTATGATAGTCTGATTCTTTTGTTCATCCTAACCTTTAGTTCTTGAAAATAGTCATGAATTTTCTTTTCTTTGTTTTCACCCATGTTGTTGAATAGGTCTGTTAACTGTTTTCCTACCGGTATATCAAATCCAAGGTTCTTATGGCCAATACCGGGAACCTATTTAGTTATGTGTAGCATCAAGCATACAAGTAGATTTCCAAATCTAAATGTTCCTTTCTTATCCTTCTTGATTTTGCCTAAGTTATCAATCAACTCATCTTTTAACCATTCACATACAACAATTTTTACATTGTCTTTAACCATGTCATAAGCACTTTTAATGCATAAACTAGAAACTAAGTTAAGTATGTTTGCATGAGTTGCTTTGTACCCTAAAATCATGCTAACAAATCTCACATTTATATCGGTCACATCGTTAACTCTCAGAGACCTTCTGTCTGATGTTGCACCAGTTAAGTTCATTACTAGGTCATTGGAGACCTTCTTAGTCTTGTCTGGTCTGTTAGCGGTGGAAGGTAAACCTATTACTGCTTTCACAGCTTCCTTTGTTATTTTGTGTACTGAATCAAGCCAAAAGAATGAACCATGTACCCTTCTTAAAACTATCCTAATCACCTCCTTGGGAAATTTAGGAATGCAGAGGATTTCAGTGAATCCTAGGGTTTCAATAATTTTATGTTTAGGTTTTACATTACCGGAATTGTCACATATAACAGTCTTATACATGCTTTTAATTTCTTCAACTCCTAATTCCTCTATGTTGCAATGAATATATATTCGGGGATCTTCTGCGAAAACAACTCCCTTTGGAATTTGGGAAAAAGCGCCTATATTGTCATCTTTCTTAGCTACCTCAAGAACTAGCTAAAATACAGGCCTAGGGCATTTTATAACCTCGACTACTGTAGGGTTTGCTATGAATTCAGGTGCAGAGGAGGATGCCATTATGATAAATACCTTTTTCTTCCTTTGGATGGATTGATTGCCGAAGTGCTTTGCCTCTTTGCTCGAAAACCCTTAGCTCTGCAAATTTCGCGCTCTTTGAATGTTTGAAATCTCAGTGAAGTGAAATGGAGCCAAAACCACAAACTTATAATGTTTTTTTGTCATCTACCACATTTAATGTATGCCGGTTAAGTAATCACTTAACATTGTCTGCCGCTATAGAAGTAATTTCCAACTTCTCACCATTAACCGAGAGAATTATAGCATATGTCTCATTGATTGCCAAACCCTCAAGAAAATTTTCTTCAATTTGATGAAGAGCTTCCTGCCAGTGAAGTGTTGATTGGTTCTACCGGTGGAGGAGTATTCCCAACAATATTTAGGTCGGACTTTCTAATCCATTTTTTTGAGAATTCTTGCTTAACCTCTTCAACTTTTTCTTTACCTTTCAAGCTAGAACTTTTGTTGTTTTCCAGTGATCATTTACTTCTATAGAATTTTGCAATATGCTCAATCTTGTTACATGCATAACAAGTCACATTATTCTTCTGAATAGCTTTCCCATAACCTATGCTAGTTTGTGTTCTGCATTGATTACATAGGTGTCCAAATCTTCCAGAAACATAACATCTCACATTCATTTTGCAATTTTCAGAGTTGTGACCAACTTTGTTGCATTTTGAACATTGACCAATGGGTGTGTTGATATTCTGATAATTTCTAGATCTACATTCATTTTCTCTATGACCATACTTATTACAGTTAAAGCATTTTCCATTGAATTAATAAGCATTAGGTTGCCTTACCGGTTTGCTATGATCCTGTGTATTTGCAGTACCAGAGCTTTCACCAACTTCAAAGCAATTCCAGAAGTGTCACCTTTAGGTTTTTGACTCTTCAACAAGTTACCAAGTTCTTCTGAGCTTTTCTTGAATTTTTCTTTATGTTGATTTGTAGTATCTAGTTCTCTTTCTAAGACTTCTTTCTACCTCATGAGTTCATTGGAGTCATTCTGAGTGTGCATCAGATCTGTATTCAACAAATCATTTTCATAGCTAAGTATTGTGTTTTCATTTGCAGCATCACTTAGTCTTCTGGTCAAATCTTCTTCATTCTTCTTTCTATCTTCAATTTCTTTACAAAATCTCATAGTCATAACCTACATCTCATTTTTTGTTGTCATGTTCTCTTGTTTCAACTTGTTTACCATATCATTAAGAGTTTCTTTTTCATCATTCTCATTTGCATCTTTTCACAAAGTTCTCTTCTCTTGTTTCTTGAAATAGTAAGATTCTCTTGAAGTGCCTGAATGATATCCTGGGGTGCCTTTAGATCATCTTCTAGTTTGATATTTTTCAATTTCTCTGCATCATAGTCTGAAAGAGCTGCTTCTAGTTACTTCATCAGATTTTCCATATCTACCAGTGTCCAGATCTTCCTCAAGCTGTTAGGCTTCTGAAAATAGAGGACCAGGATCTGATACCAATTGTTAGGATTCCCATAGATACTGAGAGGGGGGGTGAATTAGTATCTAACCGGTGAATTGAATTTCTTAACTTAAAACATGTAGAACATATTATAACAGTGTACTAGTATGCAAGAAATAATGCAATAAATAGAATTAAAAGCAACCACATGAAAAACACACCATAACACAATGATTTAACAAGGAAACCTGGTGTAGGAAAAACCTCGGTGGGATTTCTGACCCACAATATTCACTTACTGGCCAATAAGAGAATATTACTGCTACAAGAGGGGCCTGCACATGCAGGAATGCCAACTACCTAGAGCTCACTACTCAATGGGAAGTCTCACTAACTTACAATGATGGATTATATAAATCCAGTATCTTGTACTGCTTCAAAATAGCATCTATAATGCCAGATCCAGTACTAGTTTCTACTCTGCTTCTTACATAAACCCTTAACCTATAATTCGCATAATAGGTCTGCTATTTCGCCTAAATATAATCTTCTCACTTACTTACAAATGTTCTATAATGATCTCTCTTATATAAGAGTCATTTTACAATGATGCCAAGTCGGCTTACAAAGATTTTACAATAATAAACAAAATATAATACAACAAAAATCTTGTCGGCCTCTGTGCCGGTATGCTTCCTTTCTTTGCCAGTGTCGGTGGTCTAAGTGCCAGTGTAGAGTCTGATCTTGCTAGACTTGGTGTAGTGCCTTGTCGGTGCCATAGGATTGTAAGGTTGCCATCAATGACAAAACCTTCAATCACCTACAATGTCTCATTGGAGTGTGCATATGCCAACAAATTTCACTTTAAATGCTTACATTGATGTTGATTGGGAAGGTGATGTTGATGACCGAAAGAGCACTACCGGTGGAGCATTTTTTTTGGGAAATAAGTTGGTTGCTTGGATAAGTAAGATTATTGCTACTAGAAACTAGAGTCAGGTTATTTGGATGAAGCGATGCTGAAGGATATTAGAGTTGTTTATAATAAGCCTACTGTTATATATTGTGACAATTCTAGTGATATCAATATTTCTAAGAATCCATTGTTGCACTCTAAGACAAAGCATATATCAATCAAGTTTCATTTTTTGAGAGATAAAGTCAGTGAAAGGAAGTTAGACTGGAGTATGTATCTACAAAGGGACAGATTGCAAATATCTTCACTCAGCCTTTGGCTGCAGAAACATTTATATATTTGTGAGAGAAGTTAAGAGTTATTTCCCCTCCTACTATGAACTAGATACATTGAGTTGCATCGATCTGGTGGACTTCATTGTCTTATCTTGATATTTAGATTGATGAGATAATGCTACTGCTCTGAGGGAGTAGTCAGTGTATGATTCAGATGATTAGATTTGTGAGTTTATCCTAAGGGGGAGAGAGATACATGAGAGAATAATAATTTGTATGTGTCTTTGGTATTCCTATCAAAGGGGGAGAAGAGCGTGTGAAAATCCCTAAAGTATTTTGAGTTGTTTGTCTCAGGGGGAGTTGATCCTTCTGATTATGTTGGGAGATTGTTGGTTGTTGATTTATTTCTCTGCATTGATTGTTGTTGTCATTGATGCAAACATATTCCTATGTTGTAGAGAATTGGTTTGTTGTAGAGAGTTGGTTTTGGTGATCTATTGCAGATGTGCTCATGTGGTTTATTGGGTTTTGAGATGATTATATCTTGTTGATTTAGTATGAGTTTTAGTGTTCCAGAAGGTGATTTGATTGAGTTATGTGATCCAATATGATGACTGGTTTTTCATTGTTTAGTGTTGCAGAAATACCACAACTCCGTTACTATTTACTAAGTTGTCATTAGTTTTATATCCAAAGTCATCCTATATACTCTAGTCGGTTAATACTACCAGAACATTCAGTCGGTAAGCAATAAAGCAGTTGGTTACAAAAGATAGAAGTCGCAGAGTCTAGTATACACCGAGCTGTCTACTGAGTAACACTCTATGTCTACCGAGTAGCAAAAATGATATACCGAGTGAACACACACCGAGTGAAAATGTGTTACCTGATAACTCAATGATGAACCAATAGTACCTAACTGGTACTGAGAGGGGGGGCTGAATCAATACAAACAGAAATATAGTCCAAAACCAGTTTGATAGCAAATACTCCAAATGACTGGCAAACGAGGATACTGGCTGAAACAGAGTGCAACTGGTAACACCCAAAACAACTCAAACAATCATAAACCAGTCACTCACTAAGATTTCCTCTTAGCTCAATACTATAGTACCATTACACTCTCATGCATGAACAGGTAAACTAACATCAAATCTTCATAACAGTTAGCCCAATATGTTTTATAGATAGGCATAAAACACAGAACCATCATATGCTCAACAGGTAATAACAAAGCATCACAAGATAAAAGTATTACACATGATACACATATTTTTCACATGGAAACCCAACTGGGAAAAACCACAGTGGGGATGAATACCCACAAGTTGCTTTTGAACTCTTTAGAAGTCCGCTCTATTAGGAGCCTTGTCCGGTTAAAGACATTATAATAGGTTCTGCTAGGAACCGATCCTGTTAGGGATCACCTGGTTAAGGGATGGCTATAATATCCGATTAAGGGTTAAACCCGGTTAGGGTTACCTTGTTAGAGGATTTCAAGAACTCAATAGCTAAAGGATCTCCAGAGCTCTATAGCTTCCCAGAACTCATTAACTTCAAGTTACCATGTTAAGGGATTTGAATGAAGCCGATTAAAGCTACCCTTTTAAGGGATTTGTATCAAGCCTAGTTAAGGCTACCCTATTAAGGAATTTCACAACTGTTGAAGTGGTTAAAGATCAACAGGAATTACAATGATCTGGTAATAGCACTCAAATGCTAATACAGATCCATTTTGGCTCCTTTTCACCTTCTGCATATTCACTTTGCAGGTATCTCTTCTCTCCTTTGGTCTGGCAAGAATCACGTATCACTTCCCTTGGATACACACTCACAACTTTTGCCAACAACCTTAGAAAGAAACACAACATCGACCTTATAGGAAACAGACAGGTCGGTAGCAAAAACCCTAAACCCTAAACCTATTAGGTTAAGCAATTCAAGCGGTTCAATCCTGACCGTTGAATCATACTGCATTAAATGCAACAATCTTGAATCAATCTCGAGACATTCTCCATCATCCATTATCCACTGATTTCATGGTGGCTGATAACCCATGACGTGTTATCACCATTTGACAAACTTCACACATTCCCGAGGTAGATAGGAATAGTCTTCTTCATGCAAGATCCTTCACATGCATAGGGCTTACGTGGCAACATGATCTGTCCTCCATTATATTGCTAACTCATCACACAAAGATCACCGATTGAGTCACATAGGCTTGAGGTAGTCCAACTGGAAATCTGAAGTGGAACTACCTACCAACCGGTAGTCACACAATGCTTCCATGTGTCGGTTCCCATAACTACATGCTGGTTCATCTTGAACAAATATGTCGCTTCACTTTGGCATATATACCAGTTCATACATATGCCGGTTCTCTCTTCTCACCTATCACATGTGCCGGTTCACATCATGTCACATATTGACATCAATGACAACATACAATATCATTATGTCTTCATACCGGTTCACATAATGCCAACAATCTCCCCCTTTGGCATTGATGGCAATATATAAAGATATCTCTTCGCTTCACATCTTCTCCCCCATTTGTTGTAGATATCTTTTCCACTTCACTCCTTCTCCCCCTTTGACAACAATGCTAAAGTGGAGGTACAAGCATCTCTATTTCATTATGCTACTCCCCTTGAGGAGTAGCATCCTTCAACACATCAATCAACAAAAAATTGACTATGCAATACCTGACTAATGTGGAACAAATACTTTTAGTTCACCTCCTGAAGGGGCAATACCCCCAATTCACCTCTTAAATGCACAAATGTAGTCTTTGGGAGAGACTTGGTGAATATGTCTGCTAACTGCTCCTTACTGGAGACATGTTCTAGTGCAATCTCTTTATTCTGAACCTTTTCCCTCAAAAAATGATACTTAAGATCAAAATGCTTGGTTCTAGAATGTAAAACCGGATTCTTTGAGATATTGATAGCACTTGTGTTATCATAGAATATACTTACCGGTTCAAATACAGGGATTCTGAAGCCATTTAAAACATGCTTCATCTAGATTGTCTGAGTGCAGTTCATGAAAGCTGCAACATACTCCACTTCTGCTATAGACTGAGAGATACAACTCTGCTTTTTACTCATCCATGAGACCAGTCTACCACCAAGAAAGAATTCACAACCGGTTGTGCTTTTTCAGTCATCCACATTACCTGCCCAATCAGCATCCGTGAACACTTTTAGATTGAAATGATTGCTGTATGGGTACCACAATCCATAGTCAACTATTCCCTTCAGATACCTAAGAATCCGCTTGACTGTAATCAAGTGGGATTCTCTTGGACTTTTCTGGAACCTTGCAGTAATGCCAACTACATGTGCAATATCCGGTCTGCTATGCACTACATAATGCAACTTACCAATCATTGATCGATATTCCTTCTCATCAACCAGTGCGAAATCATCCTCTTTTGTCAGTTTGCAACTGGTCACCATCAGTGTACCAACCGGTTTGCTATCTTCCATGCCAAAGGTCTTCAACACCTCTTTGACATATTTGGACTGAGTGATAAAGATTCCATCTTTCATCTACTGGATCTATAGTCCAATGAAGAACTTAATCTCCCCTATGAGTGACATCTCAAACTCTTTCTTCATCTCATCAGCAAACTCATGACTCATCTTGTCATCTCCACCAAAGATAATGTCATCAACAAAAACCTCACAGATCAAGATTTGATCTCCTTCTGACTTCAAGTAGATATTTCTATCTTCACTTGTTCTCTCAAATCCAATCTTCACAAGATGGGAATGTAGGCACTCATACCATGCCCTAGGTGCTTGCTTTAGACCATATAAGGCTTTATGTAGCCTGTACACCATATCATTGTCTTCAGATAGGGAAAACCCATATGGTTGCTCTATATATACCTCCTCTTCAAGTACACCATTTAGGAATGCAGATTTTACATCCATTTGATATACTTTGAACGTTTTAAAAGCTACATATGCAAGAAGCATACAAACTCCTTCCAATCTGGCTACAGGAGCAAAGGTTTCTCCATAGTCTTCTCCTTCTTCTTGAGCATATCCTTTGCACACCAATCTGGCTTTATTCCTGATCACTATGCCATCCTCATTCAGCTTGTTTCTGAACACCCATTTGGTGCCAATGACATTTTTATGCTCTGGTTTGAGTACCAAAGACCATGTACCATTTTTCTCTATTTGGTCAAGTTCCTCTTCCATTGCCTTGATCTAGTCTTCATCTTTATGAGCCTATTTGAATGATTTAGGCTCAAATTCAGAGATCATACATGAGTTTTCTCTGATCTTTCTTCTTGTAAGGATTCCTGCATCCTTATCTCCTATGATCTACTTAGGATCATGATTCAGCTTGACATACCAAGGAATGGTCTTGACTGGTTCTTCTTGCTTTTCCTCTTCATCTGCATCTTCATCAATATCAGCATTTGCCGGTTCAGGAACACTATTACTGGTACTTCGTTGACTAACAATCAGTTCCTAGAAGGTTGCAAGTGGTTCATTTATAGCTTGCTCACTACCGATTTCTTCAGTTTTCTCAGAGGATTCATCAATTCTTACATTGATACTTTCCATAATTCTCTGAGTCCTATTGTTGTAACACTTGAAATCTTTACTCTTGGTGGAATATCCTAGGAATATTCCCTCATCACATTTGGCTTCAAATTTGCCTTGATGTTCACTCCTCTTGATGTAACATTTGCTACCAAATACCCTAAAGTAACTAACCACAAGTGTCTTACCGGTCCAATACTCATAAGGAGTTTTGTCCTTACCTTTCTTGATGAGTAACCGGTTCATAGTGTAGACTACAGTGCTCACTACTTCTCTCCAAAAGGTGTGAGCTACCTTTCCTTGAATCAACATGGTTCTAGCTGCTTCAACCACAGTCCGGTTATGCCTCTCTACTAGGCCATTTTGTTGTGGAGTTCGGGGGGCAGATAGCTATCTCTTGATGCCAAATTCTTCACAAAACTTGTTGAATTCATCAGAAGTGAATTCCCCTCCTTGATCAATTCTGAGACACTTGATCCTTTTACCACTTTCCTTCTCCACTAATGCTTTGAAAGCTTTGAATTTCACAAGAGCTTCAGACTTGTCTTTCAAGAATGTGACCCACATCATTCTTGAGCAGTCATCAGTGAGAATCATGAAGTACCTATCACCTTGCACACTTCTAGTTTTCATAGGACCACACAAATTAGTATGCACAAGATCAAGCAAGTTGTCAGCAGTGAAAGATTTACCTTTAAAGGTTGAGGAAGACATTTTCCCCAATTGACACTCTCTGCACAGGGTATTATCTGGTTTTCTTAGCACCTACAACCCTCTAACTACCTTGATCTTACTAGCCTTCACAATGTTATCAAAGTTTACATGGCAGAGTCTCCTATGCCATATCCAGCTATCATCAAGCTTAGCCATAAGACATGTACTTATATTTGCATTTAGATGAAATAGGTTACCTTTGGTCTGCATGCCGGTGGCCACCAATCTACCATCTTTTCCTTTGATTCTACAAATTCCATTCTTGAATTCCAGAGTGAGGCCACTATCATTTAGCTGGGCAACACTTAGAAGGTTGTGTCTGAGACCATCAACCCAGTACACATTGTCAACACTGCTTTTTCCATTTAGAGAGATGGACCCTCTTCCTTTGACCATGCATGGTGCATCATTGCCAAAGTGAACCACACCACCATCATACTCCTCCAAGGATAGAAACTTACTCTGGTCACCTATCATATGGTGAGAACAGCCATTGTTAATGATCCACTCATTGGAATTATCAAACCGGGAGACAAGAGCCTTCTTATCTGCCACATCTTCCTTTATAACAACAAACACAATGTCTTCATTCTCTTCATCTTCTGATTCCTCATCTGTGACACCTTCATCAACTGCTACAAAATAGTTTCTCTTGTTTCCTCCTTTGAATTTCCTGAACCTTTCTGGTTTGTCCTTGTTATCGCCATTAGGATAGTTTATAGCAATATGTCCTATCTAGTTACAAGAAAATCATTTCAAAGGTATCTTAACTTTTTATTTACCGGTTCCTTTAGGAAGCTTCCTGGCAAGGAGAGCTTCAAATGCCATCAGAATCTCCTCATCATTCATTTCTCTACTCTGATTAGGTTCCCCACTAGTGCTAGCCTCTTTTCCTTTTCTGGATGGTATAACAGAGGCTTTAAATGCTGATTCAGTCTTTTGAACATTGCCATCAAAACTATTTAGCTCATAGGTTGTTAACTTGGCTATGATGGAGTCCAAGGATACTTTAGACTTGTCTATTGATCTCAGCTCCTAAATATCAGCAACCCTTATTGCATAGACCGGCAATAGGGATCTCAGGACTTTGCTTACCACAGTGGAATCTTCTATTTTACCACCTGCACTCTTGATTTCTCCAACAACTATTTTGATTCTTATTCCATACTGCTGAATGGTCTCACCTTCAACCATCCACATATCTTCAAACTTCCCTCTCAAGCTTTCTTCCTTAGCCTGTTTCACATGTTCATCACCACTATAGATATTTTCAAGAGCATCCCATACCTCTTTGGGATTTACCTTGTCCTGAACATTGATAAACTCAATGTCAGATAGACTACTAATGAGGGCTTCCATGACTTGCCCATTTTCTTGTATCTCTCTCTTTTGGTCATCGGTGAGAGTACCGGTAGGGACAACATATACATTCTCAACATAATTCCAGTGTTGAAAACCCATGCTTCTGATGGATATCTTCATCCTATCTTTCCATATACCAAAATTTTCCTTGTTAAACTTTGGACCTTCCCTCTTCATCATTTGACTGGGATCTTTACCTCAAGCGGTTAAGCTTACAACACAGAGGACCTAGAGTGCTCTGATACCAATTGATAACTCAATGATGAACCAATAGTACCTAACTGGTACTAAGAGGGGGGGGTGAATCAGTACAAACACAAATGCAATCCAAAACCGGTTTGACAGCAAATACTCCAAATGACTGGCAAACAGGGATACTGGTTGAAACAGAGTGCAACCGGTAACACGCAGAACAACTCAAACAATCATAAACTGGTCACTCACTAAGCTTTCCTCTTAGCTCAATACTATAGTACCATTACACTCTCATGCATGAACATGTAAACTAACATCAGATCTTCAGACCAGTTAGTTCAATATGTTTTATAGATAGACATAAAACATAGAACCATCATATGCTCAATAGGTAATAACAAAGCATCACAAGATAAAAGCATTACACATGACACACATATTTTTCACATGGAAAACCAACTGGGAAAAACCACGATGGGGATGAATACCCACAAGTTGCTTTTGAACTCTTTAGAAGTCCGCTTTATTAGGAGCCTTGTCCGATTAAAGACATTACAATAGGTTCTGCTAGGAATCAATCCTGTTAGGGATCACCCGGTTAAGGGTTAAACCTGGTTAGGGTTACCTTGTTAGAGGATTTCAAGAACTCAATAGCTAAAGGATCTCCAGAGCTCTATAGCTTCCCAGAACTCATTAACTTCAAGTTACCCTGTTAAGGGATTTGAATCAAGCTGGTTAAAGCTACCCTGTTAAGGGATTTGTATCAAGCCTTGTTAAGGCTACCTTGTTAAGGGATTTCACAACTATTGAAGTGGTTAAAGATCAACAGGAATTACAATGATCTGGTAATAGCACTCAAATGCTAATGCAGATCCGTTTTGGCTCCTTTTCACCTTCTGCATATTCACTTTGCAGGTATCTCTTCTCTCCTTTGGTATGGCAAGAATCACGTATCACTTCCCTTGGATACACACTCACAACTTTTGCCAACAACCTTAGCAAGAAACACAACATCGATCTTATAGGAAACAGACAGGTGGGTAACAAAAACCCTAAACCCTAAACCTATTAGGTTAAGCAATTCAAGTGGTTCAATCCTGACCGTTGTATCATATTGCATTAAATGCAACAATCTTGAATCGATCTTGAGACATTCTCCATCATCCATTATCCACTGATTTCATGGCGACTGATAACCCATCACACTTTATCATTGTTTGACAAACTTTGCACATTCCCGAGGTAGATAGGAATAGTCTTCTTCATGCAAGATCCTTCACGCACACAGGGCTTACATGGCAACATGATTTGTTCTATGTTATACTGCTAACTCATCACACAAAGATCACCAATTGAGTCACACAGGCTTGAGGTAGTCCAACCAAAAATCCTAAAGTGGAAACTACCTACCAACTGGTAGTCACACAATGCTTCCATGTGTCGGTTCCCATAACTACATGTCGGTTCATCTTGAACAAATATGCCACTTCACTTTGGCATATATATTGGTTCATACATATGTTGGTTCTCTCTTCTCACCTATCACATGTGCCAGTTCACATCATGTCACATATTGACATCAATGACAACATACAATATCATTATATCTTCATACTGGTTCACATAATGCCAACATTACCAGATTCATTGAACCTTGACACATGTGTGGAAACATGTTACAAAATTGAGGAACAAAGAACCATTATCACATAGGAAATTGCACTTCTAGATTGTGTATGATTTTGAGGTCATCTATCCAATGAAATATTTTGTATAGTTATTCATTTGATGAATCTTGTTTGTAAGATCGATGCATGAAAAAAATCACCATCCTAAGAGATCTATTTATATGCAGAATGATTTAAGGATCTTATGTGAAAAACAGAAGTGTATGAAGCAAGTCATGTGTAATAGATAAGGAAGCACTAAGTATTGTGACTATTAGAGACACAGAGGTCACCAACAAGGATTTCAGAGAACAGTCAAGGAACAGAGTAAATAGAAGGGTTTACCGAGTTAATCTATGGATTACCGAGGTATGCTATGAGAAAGGTAATCTTATATTGAGCACATAGAATCTGCTATAACATTTCAGATGTGAAGTTGCAGATATTTGTAAAGATTTTATTATAATATTTTGAGTTGTAAGAGAAACCTTTAATAAGGGGATCATATTTGATAAGGGGAGCATATCTGAGTATACTATTTATTGACTATTGTATATACTGTCAGTTTAGTCAAATTTTGTAAGTATATAGATTTTTGGGTTATGACTTTGAAAGGAGTTTTGTCAAACATTTCAAAACTAATGTCAAAAGGGGAGATTGTTACTATTTACTAAGTTGTCATTATTTTTATATCCAAAGTCATCCTATATACTCTAGTCAGTTAATACTACCAAAACATTCAGTCGGTAAGCACTAAAGCAGTCGGTTACAAAAATAGAAGTCACAGAATCTAGTATACACTGAGCTGTCTACCGAGTAACACTCTATGTCTACCGAGCAGAAAAAAAGATATATCGAGTGAGCACACACCGAGTGAAAATGTGTTACCAGATTCATTGCACCTGGACACATGTGTGGAAACGTGTTACAAGATCGAGGAACAAAGAACCATTATCACATAGGAAATTGCACTTCTAGATTGTGTATGATTTTGAGGTCATCTATCCAATGAAATATTTTTTATAGTTATTCATTGGATGAATCTTGTTTGTAAGATCGATAACATTTCAGATGTGAAGTTGCAGATATTTGATAAGGGGAGCATATCTGAGTATACTATTTATTGACTATTGTATATACTATCAGTTTAGTCAAATTTGGTAAGTATATAGATTTTTGGGTTATGACTTTGAAAGGAGTTTTGTCAAACATTTCAAAACTAATGTCAAAAGGGGAGATTGTTACTATCTACTAAGTTGTCATTAGTTTTATATCCAAAGTCATCCTATATACTCTAGTCAGTTAATACTATCATAACATTCAGTCGATAAGCACTAAAGTAGTCGGTTACAGAAGATAGAAGTCACAGAGTCTAGTATACACCGAGTTGTCTACCGAGTAACACTCTATGTCTACCGAGCAGCAAAAAAGATATATCGAGTGAACACACACCGAGTGAAAATGTGTTACCAGATTCATTGAACCTGGACACATGTGTGGAAACGTGTTACAAGATCAAGGAACAAAGAACCGTTATCACATAGGAAATTGCACTTCTAGATTGTGTATGATTTTGAGGTCATCTATCCAATGACATATTTTGTATAGTTATTCATTCGATGAATCTTGTTTGTAAGATCGATGCATGAACAAAATCACCGTCTGAAGAGATCTATTTATATGCAAAATGAATTTAGGATCTTATGTGAAAAACAAAAGTGTATGAAGAATTTCATGTGTAATAGATAAGGAAGCACTGAGTATTGTGACTGTTAGAGACATAGAGGTCACCGAGAACAATTTCAGAGAACAGTCAAGGAACAAAGTAAATAAAAGGGTTTACTGAGTTAATCTATGGATTACCGAGGTATGCTATGAGTAAGGTAATCTTATATTGAGCATATAGAATCTGCTATAACATTTTAGATGTGAAGTTGTAGATATTTGTAAAGATTTTATTATAATATTTTGAGTTGTAAGAGAAACCTTTAACAGGGTAAAAGATTCCAACAAAGTCTATAAATTGTAAAGCCTTTAACCAGGTGCAACATTTAGTTTAAGTGTTGTAAAATTCTTTAGCAAGGTATATCTAAAGATCTTGATACTCCTAACAGGGTAAGCTATCAGAAATAGCTAAACATGTAGCTCTAATCGAGCACCCTTTATTATTGTAGTAGTGAAGTTGTGGGTGCCATCCCCATCGTAGTTTTTCTCTCTAACCAAGAGTTTCTGCATAACCAAAATATATGTGTTATGGAGTGAATCATGTATGATTGTTATTTATTTGTTTTAGCATTATATTATGTTACAACATTTTTTGGTTTATGCTTAACAATAAAGTTATTGTTGAAGAAAAGATTTGAAGTACTGATTCACCCCTCCCCTCTCAGTACATTAGCTTTCCATATTGGGCCTAACAAACTCTAGCTAGTATTTGATCCATATTGCTCTAGAATGATTATATCTTGAGTTGTAGTTTTGGGAGAATGTTTGGGACATTCATGCGTGTCCTCTGACCAAATGGTTCATGTTTTGGAACTTTGCAAGCATATATTTCAGTTTGTTAGTTGGTGTTATTGAGCTTCGATGATGATGATAATGATTATTCTTATTATTCGACTTGTTATGGTTATTACAATGAAATTCACATTGCTTGTTGATGTTCTCTAATTGTTTCCTATGTGCCTTGGTGGTCCATAATGATTGTTGTGCGCGTTATTGAAGATTTTACTGGTCTGGTGATATTCCTTGTGTTATGCAACATATTTGGTGGTGTAGCATGTTGTGGATGACCTTGGTAAATTATTTGGAGCTGTTGTGTGTTCAAGGATTTGATTTGGGTCAATTCTATGTCCTTACTGACATTGTATTGTTCTGGTTATGGATTTATGTATCGTGTAATGTAATTTTGTAATTAGGTCTTATGTGTTGAGTCGACCTTATGGTTAAGGTTGATGAATTATATAAATAGGTGATGAAATCATGTGAGTTGTGTGTTTGCACTTGTTTTTTATGATTTGAGAGGTTATTGTATGTGCGATTAAGTGAATCTATCATTCTAAAGTGTAGAAGAGTAGAGAAGAGTTATTGTGCAAGCAATGTGCTTAATCAGAACTATAATTAGGTATTTGGAGATGTTATTCTTTTAGTTCATGTAATCTGGATTTTTATCCAATCTTTGTAAGGCAATGAGCCTTCTCAGGGTTGTATCCCTTGTTATTTTTGAGCAGTGAGCTCTAGGGAGTGTGTCTAAATGCATGTGCATTCCCCATTATAATATTTACACATACTACTGCAAAGTATCATTTGTTGGCAAGAGACATTGATCCGGTGAAGATTAATGCATGATAGAGTTTTAGGGGTTGTCATTGATGGAAAATCAGTTTGCAGATCACATTTAGTTTACATAGACTTGACCTATCAGGATTAATTTTGTTCATAGGCATAAGTCTGGAAGGTGGAACTCTGATAGAGCATGGGATCTTGGTGCATATATTTATATTGGTGTTGTAATTATAGTTACAGTGGTCAATGTAGTTGGTTCGAGGTTTGAGGCATATTATTTCATGATCTTAATATCCGGTGTTGAATTGTGTACAAGTTTAGAGGTCCGACATTTGGTAATTCAGTTAGAATGGAGCTATCTTTGTGTAACGTGTGTTGTGGATTTGATGGGTTAATTTTGGTGATCAGTTTCATGTTTGAGGTGATTGGGCTAACTTATGGGAAACTTATTATCATATTTTTTTGATCCGAATTTGGATTTGTGGACAGATTGAGATGACTTAGTGATACATGTTTTATGTTGCATGTTATGTGGGTTGTGGAAGCTAACATAGTAAATTAATCTTTTTGTTGGTATGGATTTTTAAGATTGACATGGTTGATAATTTTGATGTGTTATGTGTGAGGAAAGTATGAGCAAATTTTCTAGGTTTGTGAATATAATTAAAGATTTAGGTGCTTCGGTGTGTCACTGAGTAGGAAAATAGAGTAGAATGATAGATCAGTTGTAGAAGATAATATGAGCCTAATCAGAATTGCATTTTAGCATAGTTAGATGCTATACTTTAGTTCATTCATTATTGTAATCAATTATAATATCCTATAAGGTAGTGAGCCTTCCTCTGGGTTGTAGCCCTTTTGTAATTGAGTAGTGAGCTCTAGGTAGTGTGGCCGAATTCAAGTGCATTCCCCTTATGCAATATTATCATACTTATGGCCATAGTATAATAATATTGTGGGTTCAAATCCCATTGTGGTTTTTCCATTTTCGGGTTTCCACGTAAAAATCTTGGTGTTATAGTTGCATGGTTAATTGATTTATGTTTCTGTACTCTTATTTCTTTCTTATGCATCTAGTGTATTAAGGTTTAGGTTAATAAGTTATAGAATTGCAAAACACGGATTCACCCCCCTCTTAGTGTTCATTGATTCCAACAAGTGGTATCAGATTGTAGTTCCTCAGAAGAAGCCTAATAGCTTGAGGAAGATCTAAAAGATTGAATCAGGGTTTGCAGAGACAACTTACTGTGTCACTTGAAGATCTTGATGCAACAAGAAAAGAAGTTCCCTGAAAAGAAATTTGAATGCAGCTAAAGGCTTCAATGAGACCCTAAAAGATCAAGTGAGCACATCTAGAGAAAAGAGAAAGGAGTTGATGGACAAACCGAAGGAGAAAGAAGAACAAATCATAGATAATCAATCCCTACAAGACAAGATAGATAAATGTGATAAGTTGGCTAGAGAGAATGCAGTCTTGAAGAATAAAATGCAATCCATTGTATTGAAGCTAACAAAAGAGATTGAAGACCGGAAGAAGAATGAACAAACCTTAACTCGATCACTAAAGGAAAAATCTGATGAATGCTGCAAATGGACACATGAGAATGATCAGTTGAAACTTTAGTTGGTGCAAACAAAGAATGATGGACAAGAACTTGAAAGGCAGATCATAATTGTAAGAGATGAGATTTCTACTGCTAATGAGTACAAAGAAAAATTCAAAGATAGTTCAGCCTAGCTAGATGAGATGCTGGAAAGTTAGAGATATAGGAAAGACATGCGAGGACTTGAATTTGAGAAAGGAGAATCCTCTCATTCTGGTCAAAGCAATCATTAGCAGAAGAACAAGAAAAATTCAGTAAGACAACCTAATGCCTATAAATTCAATGGTAAATGTTATGTTTATGGTAAATTTGGTCATATGGAAAGTCAATGTAGAAGTAGGATGAATAATGGAATGATGAATAATATGATAAAAAATGGTCCTACCTTTACCGGTCAATGTTTCATGTGCAACAACTTTGTCATAAGTCAAACATGTGCAGAATGATGAACAATTTTTAGAATAAGAGATGCTATGCTTGTGGACTATTTAGGGACATTTCTAACTAATGCAAGATGAGACCAAATCAGATGAACTTCAGGCCTGTGTAGAGAAATGTTGTTTTCTATGCATGAAATAAACCTGGTCATATTTCAAAATATTGTAAAATCAAGAAAATGAACAAAAATGGTATAATAAACAAGAAAATATCAAATGAAAAAGGAAAAGATAAGGTGGAAGGGATCAGAGATCAACATAAGAAGATGCGGGTTAAGAAAGAAGATTCTACTGTTCAAAATGACTCCACACCTAATTCCAGTGTAGGAACCTCATCCACTAACTAATGCGTAATACCTTAGGGGGAATATTTTCATGCAAATCTTTTGAAACCCCCTTTCAAAGATCTGTAACCAGTCAAGGATGGTTGCAGATGATGGAGATTAGGTATGTAGTTGATATCCAAAAAGATTTCATGGTGCTTTGAGTATCCGGTGATAAATTCTTTAAGATGCAGAGTATTCAGAAGCCTTTAGGGTTATGCATTTATTAAAACTTCAAATTAGGTTTTTGATGGATAAAAAGGAATTTCAATAGCTCATTCTTCACAATGTGAATGAGAGAAAAGAGGAAAAAAACAAAGTGAAGGAGATATAGCAAAAAAATTCGAGCTTGAAGTGATCAGTCAGTGATTCTGAGCATCCGGTTGGTATTGAAAATGTATTTATTCATTTATGAGCTATATGTTCATACCGTTATTTTGAAATGGCATTTGCATTTGCATCTGGTGTTGCAAATCCATTGGTGGTTGAGATCGTTGAGGGATCTAGGCCCATATTCAAGAGGCATCCATTCAAGTTTGTTGAAGATTATCCAGAAGGTGCTTTTCCCTTTGTTTCATATGGTGTGCTTCACAATGAAGACATTAAGGTATATATCCACTACAACATTGAAGATCTTGGAAATGCAGACATGCTATCCTTGTATACCAAGCACATGATGGATAGATTGTGAAATTTGAAGCCAAAATTTTAGTCATTAGAGGATAAGGGTTTCATCCAATTTATTCACTTCCCGATGTTTGATGAACCCGAATTGGTCCGATACATCCTGAGCCGAATCCATGATTTAATATGGTTGGACCGACCTCACAAAATTACCAAGCAAGCAATTCAAGAAGTTACCTATTTAAATGCAACCAATGAGATCCTTTAATTGAGGAAAGTTTAGAATATAATGGTAACAAAGGTTACTAGATCCCAACATGATAATCAGTTGATGACTATCAGTGATATCATAGAGCATTATGCTAGATTTGCATCAATGGTGACTAGATATAAAGTGTATCAATCAAGTAGGCAAAATTTTGTGTCCAATATCACAAAATTTGCAGCCTATGAGATGCTAAAGGAAGGAAAGAGGTGTGATTTTTGTGTAGTTCTTATCAGTGAGCTACTAAGCAATCTAAAGAAGATAAAACAAGACAAGAAGAATGTTTTCAAATTTAGTTCCTTGATTGTTTGTGTATATGGTGAAAATGGATAAAACAATGTTGAAAGACTAAATGAATTCAACCACAAAACCCTAGCCTAACAACAACAAAGATCTACCATAACATATGAAGATTACCTAAGACAATGCAAATCAAATGAAACCACAAAGATTATACCATCACATGTCCAATAGGGTTTGGATCTCCATTCTTCCTATCTCCATTGATCTTGCTTGATATATTTGCTCTCAGATTTTATGTGTGCACAAGAGCTCAACAAAGAACGGAAATGTGGTTGCAAGTAGGCTTGATCGCATATGAAAGTTTGAATGCTTGATTAGAATGCAGAGGATGTATGTAGGGTTGATAATGAAGGAAGCATCTCCTTATATAGAAGACACTATAAGAAATGGAGGGATAATATTGAGAGGTGTAAAAGATAAATGGTCGACTATGATTAGAGGGTAGGTAAAAGAAATAATAAAATGAGAGGGTAGGTAGTGTAGGAATTAAGAGATGAATGAAATGTGTCATGGGTAGAAAAGGCTAATGAATTAATTAAATAAGTAAAGATTCATTTAATTAATAGAAGAAGTAGGATCAATTAAATAAATAAGAGTATTTATTTAATTTAAGAGAAAAGGATAATTTAAATACATAAATGTATTTATTTAAATGAGAAATAAGGCTAGAAGAGGATAAATGAATTAATTAAATAAATAAAGATATTTATTTAATTAGACAAGACAATTTTAGGTGTCTACAGTTTGTATAGCACTATATTTCCTAAACGAGATCCCCATTATTGGGAAGATTTAATGGGCTTAAGGTAAAATGGTGGTTGTTCAAATCAAGGAAGGTTTTCAAAGAAAAGAGAGGATCCCTAAAGACATTGTTGAGAAGTATGAGAAAACCATTTGCTTTTTGGTTGATAAGGACCAATGTCACATGGAGGCAATTGAGCCAAGAACTGTTTGGATCATGCCCATGGGGTATGAGGTAGATGCCACCACACTTGATTCATATGCTCAACATTTGTTTAGTCAAATAGTAGATGATAAGGAAGAAAGGTTCGATACTTGCAAAGAAAAAGATCTTGACTTACACAAGAAATTTACAGGATTGATAAGGAAGAGGAAAGTAAGAAAGGAGGTTGAGGAGTTAGTTGAACAAATGGGTATATCTAAGGAGGTTATGCAAAGAGAAAGAGAACAAAATATACTAAAGGAGGAGGACATGGCCAAGCCCAATAATTCTAACCCATTTCCACCCCTCTGAAGTAGTCAAAGACAAGACAGTCTTAGTTTGCACCTACCTTCGGTGTGCAGAAGGCTTCCTCCACCCAAGTCACAATCAATATCATCCAGTACAAAAGAGAAGAGAAAGAAGGAGAATCCCCCAAGAGTGTATCTTGTTGGTGTTGAGGACATAGAAACTGAATCTGATGAAACAATAAAAGAGATGAAGAAGATAGCCACTTATGCTAGAGTGGTGAAGAAACCACAATCTGGTGGTTCTCAATAATCAAAGAAGCCAAGAGAAGAATCAGAGTCATCTGGAAAAGTTAGAGCTAGCAAGAAGAAAAAGTTAGAATTGGATTTAGCTCTTAAATCTACCAAAGTACAAGGTACATATAAAGTTGTGCCTCCAATGACTCTCAAACAAATAATAGATGAGGTACTTAAGGATAGAAATTTAAAAAATGTACCTATATATTATGAAAATTTTGATGATAAAGATCAGAGGATAGTTGAGGAAGCAGTTGTTGAATACATGGATGTCTATAGAAAGACATTGATGGAACTATCATTCATTATTCCTAAAAGCCTGTATGACATTTTGGACTCTAGGAGGCATGCAGTGAGTTTAGAATATGAAAGACTAAAGGAATATGTGTTAGTTAATCTACCCTCTGTCATCTCAAAAGCTTAAGTTATTAGATTATTGAAGCTTACAAAGGATAGATTCCAAAGCAAGAAGAGAGTTAATAAGATCATGATTGGGAAGATAGATGAGGTGACTAAGGAGACTGCAATAATTTTGAAACAATTTTTCATACATCAAAGAATTGATGTGAATCTGGAAGAACCATCTCATGAAACATCTATTTTGGAAGCGCATACTGTTGTCCCTGATAAGCAAAAGGATCAATCACCTAAGAAGGCCATTCTGGAAGGACAGTCAAATGATCAAACCACAATTGATGATGTTAGTACCAATATTGATATCTCTATTAACATTGTATAGGAACCTCCGACTATGGAAGTTGTGTCAAAGAAAGTAGCTAAGGAGATAGATAAAGTAGAGAAGGGAAAGGATGGTGATAAAGATGTGCATGCACATGCAGGTGAAAAAGGAGAGAAGGAGAAGGATTAGGCTCTAGTATTAGTGGAAAGAGACACAATACCTACCAAAGGGAAACAAATTGCTACTGATTCAGATGATTTTGATCAAGGGTCGATTGACCTGAGCTCTTTGTCTCCTATTCAAGCACTAAAGTTGGCCACTCTCACACTAGCCAAAGCCAGTGAGGACTTACTTAAGTCCCATTATACTCACAAAGAGTTGATATCATTGGCAAGAGACATGTTGGAGAAAATAATGCCATCTTTCAAACCAGATACATCTGATCTCTTTGGTAAGCTTAAAAGTATGCTAAATGTTGTTGGTTCTCATTTTGAGTCTTTGGAGAAGGAAGCTAATAATAAATTTTTGAACCAATTCAATGAAATGAGATTAAAATAATTTTGTAAGATGATTGAGGATGATAGAGTTAGTTTGGTTACTGTACTAAAAAATATTCAAGATGCACTTGATGAAGGTGGTAACATATACAAGTCATGTCTAATTTTTCCCAATTTCATAATAGACATTGACAAGTAAATAAGGGAATGTGAAGGCTAACTAGAAAGCATATCATAGTCATGCACACCACAATCACCTCCGACTAGCAATTTTGAACCCCAAGTTTTGAGTGTATTGAATAAGATCAAGAGTTTAAATTAGGAAAAGGAACAAGTTTTGGGTAGTGTTTGAAGTGAGGAGTCTTATTACTACCCGGATAGATTCATTGATGAGTAGCATGCAAGATGCTAAGGATACTCTGGATAAGCCTATTCTTGCAAACAAAAGAGGAGTAGAGATGCATTCTTACCTTTTCAATGGGATGATAAGCATTTTGGAGAGCTTAAAGAAGGAATGGGATAATCATTTGCTATCCTTTAGAATATTTTGTACAAACATATTCAAATGTTTTTGAGCAGTTGTACATTTCTTTGTATGTCAATCTTGGCAAATACTTTAGCATTTTTGTCAAAGGGGGGGTGAGTAGAGTGAAAAATGGCGCTAATTCTCAAGGGGGGTTTGTATATTCTTGGTGAATTTGAAATTTTGAAGTTTTGCAGTCTAGAGTGTACAGTTCATTTTTCACAATGTTGCCATCAATGCCAAAGGGGGAGATTGTTGGCAAGAGACACTGTTCTGGTGAAGATTAATGCATGATAGATGCTTTGGGTTTGTCATTGATGGGAACTAAGTTTGAATATCACATTTGATGTACATACACTTGACCTACTAGAAGTCATTTTTTTCATAGGCATAAGTCTAGAAGGTGGAACTCAGTAACCGGTAGAGCATGAGATCTTGGTGCATATCTTGATATTGGTGTTGTAATTTTGGTTATGGTGGTCAAGGCTGTTGGTTTGATGTTTGAGGTAGATGATTTTATGATCTTGATATTGAGTGTTGAATTGTGTGCAAGTTTAGAGGTTCGCTATCTAGTAATTCACTTAGAATAGAGCTATCTATGTGTAACGTGTGTTGTTGATTTGATGGGTTAATTTCGGTGATCAGTTTCATGTTTGAGGTGATTGGGTTGACTGATGAGAAGATAATTATCATCTTGTTTTGATTTGAATTTGGATTTGTGGATGGATTGAGCTGACTTGGTGATACACATTTCAAGTTGCATGTTTATAAAGTTTTTGGAAGTCGACTTAGTAAATGATTCTTTTTGTTGGTGTGGATATATAAGATTGGCCTTTTTGATCATTTCAATGTGTGTTATGTGTGAGGAAAGTATGTATGAGATAATTTGGTAGGTTTGTGAATGTAATTGAAGATTTAGGTGCTTTGGTGTGTGATAGAGTAGGAAAACATAGCAGAATGACAGTTTAGTTGCAAAAGATAATATGAGCCTAACTGGAACTACATTTTGGCATAGTTAGATGCTATACTTTAGTTCATTCATTATTGTAATCAATTATAATATCTTGTAAGGTAGTGAGTCTTCCTCTAGGTTGTAGCCCTTTTGTAATTGAGCAGTGAGCTCTAGGTAGTGTGCCTGAATGCAAGTGCATTCCCCTTATGTAATATTATCATACTTCTAGCCATAGTATATGTAATGGTGGGAAAATGATGAGTGATAGATCAAGAGGAAAACTAACCCTTTCCCTCAAAGAGAGATCAGAGTTTCACTATTGATTATCCTTCAAGCACTTTTCACCATTACATTAGGGAGATAATGGGTAATTCACTAGATTCAATCTCCACACAAAGATGCTAGATTGAATTTTGAATGGATTAATAATGTTAAGGTGATCCTCTTATTCCTTTGTTTGATTTAGAAAGGAAATTGATTGAATTATGTAGTGTAAAAGTGATAAAGAATCAATTATAACTTGAGATCTGAATATGGGATGAAGTTGTGTGCACTTGAATTTGGCAGTAAAATGTCGAGACAAAGTCGCCCTGCAAATTTGATGAAAAGTTATCCAGACGGTGGTAGGAATGTACACGATCCTCCAAAAAATTTGTGAAATGCAAAGGGTTTTTCCACATCTATAAATGAAGCCCAAATCTGAAAGTACACCTGCGCACTTGCAACTTGCACACAAAAAAGAGAGGGAAATGTGTTGGGATTGGAGGTTTTCCTTTAGGTCAAACCCCAGTTTTGGAATTAACCAAGTAATGAAAGAAAGTACTTGCAAGTAGATGTAAATGAAAGACTGAATTGTAAATCACCTCAAGGGAGGTTGTAGTAGCAATGTTGATAGAAATGCTTATATGGAATTATATGTTTAAATTAATCTCCTCTTCAATGGTTGAATCCTTGACTTGAATGCAACACCTAGCCTTCAAGGGAGACTTGAGAATGCTTAATGCTGGAAAAGAATACTTGAATACTTGAATGCTTGATTTCTTGAACATATCCAACTTTGACCTCTCCAACTTATGCAAATGAGAGGACAAATGCCCCTTAAATACATGTTTGAAGGATTTGAATTTTTCCATAGGCCAACATCGAGAGATTTCCCACTCACTGCACAACCCAAAATGCTTGCTCTAGAAAGGTCCTGCCCCAAAATAGGGTAGGGATAGGGGCACCATGACTCTATCCTAAGAGGAAAAGGGCACCATGCCCTCTTCCAAGGGTGGATAGGGGCACCATGCTCCTGTGCTACCCCTTTCTCCAAGGAAGAGTGTGAATAGAGTGATGCGAAGGCCAAGGAAGAAGCAGTTTTCACAAGCTGAGCACTTTATCATCTCCGATCAAGCTAGAGGATTTTTGTTCACATGCGTGAGGACGCTAATGCAGTCATAAATTGCTAGGGTTGCAATTTTATGACACTATAGTATAATATTATTGTGGGTTCAAATCCCACCATGGTTTTTCCTTTTTCAGGATTCTGTAACGTCTTAAAATTGCACCCCTTGCAATTTTCAACTACATTTGGGCCTTTGTCTTAGTGTTTGTGCCCCTCGGCATGATGAGAGACCTGAATAAGCTCATACAAGTAAAAAGCTATATTTTTCTCAGATGTACATTCAAAAGCCACCTTGATCCTGTCCCAAAATAGGGCAGGACTAGGGCATGGTGCCCTGGGATCCCCTAAAGCGGACCTATCTTATGGTCCCTCCCTTTGGCCTATCTCAAAATGGAGCAGGAAATCCCCCTATGTCGGCTCAAGTCAGAAAATAAGTCAATTAAACCCATTGGAAAGTATATAAGAGGGATTTCCCCTCTCATTTGAGGGATCAAGGAATTTACTTCAAGTGTTCAAGCATTCAAGAGAAATTGAGCATTTTCAATCTTAATTCAAGCTTTGGAGCAACAATAGAGTCAAAATTTAAAGCATTGAAGAGGAGATCATTATTCTACTTTATGAAATCATAATTCCTTGTGGAGGCAAGAAAAAATTCACAAGGAGGTATAAGCATTTCATTTTCAAGCAATTCAACATCCCCTCAAAGAGGAGGATTTCTACTTTCAATCATTTCATTTACATTATTTCAACCACTTGGTTAATTCCAAAACCAGGGTTTGACTTGAAGGCAAACCCCTATTCCCAACACATTTCCCTTTCTTTCTGTGTGCAGGAAACAGGTGTGCAACTATACTTATGGAATTAAGGTTTATTTGCCAAGACGAAAAAACCCTCTTTGATGCGTGGAAATCTTGGAGGACAAAGTGGAAGGAACCCCTATCTAGACACACGGTCCCTGCAACTTTTGCCTGTTTTCTGGGAACAGCTCTGAATCATCTCAAAATTTTCAGATTCAGGTGCACCACTGAATCTTGAACCTATAGCTCACTATTTTCACATTCTTTGTCTTCATTTTCAACACTTTGTCTTAATTAAATCAATCGGCTTACAAAAGAGGGTCAATCACATTCCAATATCAACCAATCTAACTAGTATTTGATCCTTGCATCCTTTGGGATTGGATCTAATAGAATCAACCCCTCTTTTGAATGTAAATTTTCTTCAAGTGAAAATTGAGCTTAGCAAATTCCCCACTCAAGTGGAGAGTTGGCCAAGCCCCCAATTTTCCACTTTACATTTTGGTGAACCCAACTCCTTACACCCTTAATTCTATTTTTTGTTTTTATATCTGAGTGTATGCAATTTAAAATTCAAATTTTCAATTACAAGTTTAATTTCCTTGCAAATTAAAAAAAATTAGAAGTTGAATTCACAAAAACCCTAATTTTTAGATTCAAAATTGATCTTCTCATTTGTCTAAATTGGATTGATTGTTTCAAATCTAAGATATTTTAAATTTTGCAATTCAAGTTTTCATTTACACTTTCAATTTTCAAAAAATTTATAAATTAAGTGGTTAAATCATAAAACCCTAATTTTTAATTTTAAAATTGACCTTGTGGATTGTGTAGATCTTAAATTAGTTTTCAGATTTGGGTGTTTGCTTCAATTTCAAAATTCATTTTCCCTCCTTGCAACATTCAATTTTTCAAATTTAAATTTTTAAAATTAAGCGGTTTATGCAACAAACCCTAATTTTTAAAATTAAAATATTCTTGTGAAAATTAAAATTTTCTTTTAAGCATTGAATTGGATCAATTAAATCTGAAGTCTCTTGTTGTCCCTTTAAACATCATAAAAGTCAGCCCTTAAGTGTGCCTTTTTTGTTCTTCCTTCAATTAATCATTTTATCATTCATCCTAAGTGTGTCCTATTGCGACCTTCAAGGATTAGTTTCACATATCTAGACATCTCCAATTACCCTTCAAGAATTCGCATTAAAATCACAATATCTTGCTTCCCCAAAAATTTGGTAAAACTTTGGTCGGACCGTGTTTCTACCACCCTAGTCCTGACTTTTTCTACTAAATTTCGGGAGCCTGTTTTGATTGTATTTTACTGCACAATTCCAGAGATTTGTGAAATTTTAATTATATTAGGTCACCCTAAGGTCGAGAACAAATATGAATTTCAACATTTTCATTTTCAATATAAATTTTAAAATTAAGTGGTTAACTACATATGCCCTAATTTTTAAAAATAAATTGATTTCCTCAATATTCCAACATTTCAAACTTTCAAAATTTTAATTAAGAGAATAGATTGGGAAAACCCTAATTTTAATTTTGATTTTCCCTCCTTTTAAACTTTCAAAATTAAGAGGTCATTTTCAACCCTAATTTTAAATTCAAATTTCTATCTTATAGGGGATAATTACAAATTTAATTTAAGAGGTTATTTTAACAAAGCCCTAATTTTAAATTTTAAATTCCTAGGAGATTGCATTATTCTTTCCAATCTCTTTTTCCCAGTGCATGAGTTTTACTACTATTAGTCCTACCTATAGTATCCCTGTTAGAAGAAGTTGTAGAATTAAGGCTGCCCAAGGTTTAATTACCGAGGAAATGGAGCCTAATCTGGCTAGCTTTTTCAATGAGGATATTGGCAGTTCTTCTAATCTTATAGATATTCCCATTTATCCTCTTGATAATTTTCACAATGAGGAGGACTCACTAACTAGAGTATCCATTGACTAATAGGAGAAGATGGACAATCAATTTGACAATCTTCAACAACGGATGAGTCAAGAATACCTAGAAAGTGAAGCTCTCCCATTGATTGAAGGATTAACAAGAATGATTCAAAGTGATAAATATGGTGTTGATATCTTGCATGGTATTGCTCATATTGTTGATTCTAATATCATTCCTATGAAGAGTTGTGCTGAAAACTTAGGTTATACACAACCTCCTAGTCAAGTTAATCATTCCATTTCTTTGACAACTCCTATGACTAGCATTCCTACCTTCACATCAAACATCATGGCTACCTCTACACAAAATGATATACCTACAAATGTCAGTCAAGGGGGAAACTCCTTCAATCACAATTCCTTTATTCCTCCTATGAGTCTTCCATGTGTTACCCAATCTTCTGCATTACCTGCTTATCATAGTGTCCCACTTCCTTATTCTCAATCTCTTCCTTTATTCAACAATATTACTCCACCCTCTCAGTCCAACATGTCTAATTTCAATCCTTCTACCAAAGTTACAATACATAGTCTAGCCCAAATAATGTCTTCCTTACAACAAGAAATAGCTTCTATGAACTAATCCAAGTATAATGTGCCCAAATTTGATGTAGCAAACCCATTATCCAATGACATTGTTAGATTCGTTCCCCCTAAACATGTAGAAGTCCCTCAATTGAAACTTTATAATGGAAAATGTGATCCCTTAACTCATGTTAAAATATTCTGAACTTTGTGTAGTGCCTTTTCTCATGATCGAAGGTTGTTAGCAAAATTATTTACTAGAACATTAAGGGATAGAGCTTTGCAATGGTATTGTTCTTTGCCTCTTTTTTATATTACTCATTTTCAACAATTGGCTAATGCTTTCATTCAAAAATTTTACAATAACATTGCTCCTAAAGTTACTTTGATAGATTTGATGCATTGTAAACAAGGATTTAAAGAAAAAGTAACTGATTTTATTGGTAGATATAAGAATTTGTATTCTCAGATTTCTTTTCCCATGCTTGATAAAGACATTTAAAATATTTTCATTACTAATTTACAAAAAGATATTAGGGATAAAATTCTCCTAATTGAATTTACTTCATTTATGTAGTTATGCGCAGTGCTTCACAATTATCAACTAATTGTGAGCCAATTGGAACAATCATCTCCTTCCATGGCTCTGATTGATAAGGGTGATAGTTCTCAACAACCATGTGAGAAGTTCAAACCAAAAAAATAATTCATCAAATTTAATTACAACATCAACAACAACACTCAAGTAGTAGCAACTACAAGTGTGCCCCCTTTGTCTAAATTCTTTAAAAGAGAAAATCAATTTACTCCTTTGAATGAATCTTTGAATAGCATTATGTCTTAGTTATTACAAAGGAATGTATTAAAACTTCCCCAAATCAAACCAATTGATCCATCTAAGACAACTTAACATTACTTTGATGCCAAATCCTTTCTACAATATCATCATCATGATGAATACTAAGAGGGGGGGTGAATTAGTATGCCAAAAATCAGTGTACTTAAACACTTTACTAGACTACGAGTAAACCGATAAAACAGTTTAGCAGACAAACTGGTTAGCACACATGCAAACTGAATAGAAAATAATGCATTCACCCACAGAAGCGCAAACACCATAACACGAGAGATTTTGACGTGGAAACCCAAATGGGAAAAACCATGGTGAGATGGAACTCACAAGTAACTATCTGCAAAATAGGAACCAGACCGGTTAAGGTCGGACCGGTTAAGGTCATACAATGTTTTTTACCAGAACAGATCCTATTAGGAATCTCAATCTCTGTTAGGAGATAAGTCTAATTAAAGACTACCTTGCTAGAGGATTTTAGATCCACAGATGTGAACCACCTTGTTAGAGGATTTACAAAAGGCTTTTGGGCCTACCCGGTTAAGGGCTTCAGACTTGTTGAAGATGTGAGTAATCAACAAGTGAGTGATCTAGAAAATAGCATAGATTGCTTGGTTAGATCCTTGATATATCGTTCCTAATGCATTCCAGCATTACTTTAGTCTTCAACACATTCACACTCTCTCTAACTCATCAACCACCTTAAACCCTTGCAACAACTTAAAACCCTAGACATGATGTTCTTATAAAGGAATCTGATTTCATGTCGGTCCAATAGGATTACAATATAATTTCGTAGGTTCAATGAATCTAGACATACTTGGTAACACGACACAAAAAACACCATTAAAGTGTCGGTACTATCAAGCAATCGATGGATAGTAACTCATCACAAAATGCCGATTGGTAACTCATCACAGAGTATTACCGATTCATACAAAATACCGGTTGCCAGTTTGACAAAAATGAAGACTAGGAAATATGTGTTTTGCTGCTTTGATCCTGCGTACCACTTGAGATCCTCAAACCGCTTGGGGTCAACATATTGCTTTAGACCGGTAAACACATTCTGCAAAACACCGATAGTCTAAAGACTATAATGGATCATACCGGTTGGGAACAATTGTCGGTTGAGCATAACTAATACATATAAAAGTGATCTCAATGCAAGTCTGTGTCCATCAGTGACAATCACAACATAATCATCAAAAATGCCAACAATCTCCCCCTTTGGCATTGCTGGCAACACTTAGGAAAGTTTTGACATCTAAGTGTTTTACAAGAAAAATATGCCATAATCAAAATTACTCCCCCTAAGCATATACACTATCCATTTTGCAGAAAATACAATGTATACTACTTCTGAATAGAAATAACATGAAAGTATACATCAAAATATTCAAAATTTATACTTCTCCCCCTTTGCCAACAATGACAACAAAAAACTAATATTGCAAACCAACACCTATTTCATTAGTATTAAAAGAATAAGAGTTTATGACAATAAAGAATAAAACTTGTCAAAAACTGATTTAAAGTCCTGCAAAAATTGTTTCATACATAAGGACCAAGACTCAAGTAGGGAGGTAGCCACTTCTTTCTCTATCTACATCTGGGAGACCTATTCTTCCATGGCGTCTATTGTGCTCATCTCTTGAGTCACTGTTAAGGCATCCAGATTGAGATAACATTTTTGAAGTATTTGCAGGCGTGGGAGTAGAACCACTTGTAGTTCCTACAAATCTCAAGTTTGGTTGTTGATTTCCAACTCTATTTTGGCAGACTAGATATGAAACTGGTGAACAGTTTGCCCATAAGCTATAAAAGAGTCATATGGTGGCTTGAAGGTGCTCATGTATAACTACAAGTCAGTTTGTAGCTTTTTCTTCTGTACAAGCACATCATCACAGAAGAGATGGGGTTGGGAAATCTTACTCAGTAGTAGATTCCCCTCATCCAGAGCATTCCTTATGTCTTTTTGAGATTTTTGCAGATCAGACCGGAGCTCATTTAGCTTCTTCACCAGAGCAATGTTGAGAGCTTTTTGATGCTCTTTCTTGGCATTTGCCTCTACTACCTCTTCTAGGTTCTACACCTGATCATCCACTACGGTGCATAGGATCTTCAATTGTGCCAATGATGAATCAGTATTAGGGACATTTGTGCCAGGTAACAAACTGGTAAGAGTGTCCACCACAACTTGGATCACATCTTGCTCCTTCTTCCTCCTTATCACTTCAAGGCATTCTTGAGCAACCTTAATGCTCTATAGCAGCTCCATTTCATTTGTAGACTGGAGCTCAATAGGACTGGTGAGGTCAGCCAGTTTGGCTTGACTACCAGTTGCCTTTGGAGTCTCCATTTGAGTTCTTTTTGCCGCTTCTTCTTTCTCTTCTTCCTTCTTTTTCTTCTCCGCTTCTTTTCTCTTCTCCTCTTCCTTATCCTCCTTTGCTTTCTTCTTCTCTGCTTCCTTTCTCTTCTCCTCTTCCTTGCCGTCCTCTTCTTTCTTCTTTTACACTTCCTTTCTCTTCTCCTCTTCTTTGTTCTCCTTTGCTTTTTCTCCTCATCTTCTTCCTTTTTCTTCTCCTTCGCTTGCTTCTTTGCTTCCTCCTTTTTGTCCTCTGCTTCCTTTTTCTTTTCTACCTATTTTGCCTGCTTCTCCTATCTTGTTGCTTCAGATGGTGCATCCTGAGTAACATTTTAACCATCTAAGGCATCTACATCAGTGGGGTCCATTTCCTCTATGACCAGTTCTTCTTCACTATCATACACCTCATCCAATTTGCCAGTTTCCGATTCTCGCTCAGTTTTTTTGTTGGCTTCAGCCACTTGATGCATCTTAAGGGATTCTTGAGCATGAGTATGTGTATCCTTGATCACTTCTTGACCCTTTCCTTCCAGTAATAGGAGTCTTTTCTTCTCATGAAGAAGAGGCCTTTATATTTATTCATAACTTCGAAAAGTTTTGAATTTGATACATCAGAAAAATGTTGAGCAAAAATGTTCTCTCTCATTTCTTGTTCCTTTTCTATGGCAATGCACCAGTTATTGTCTAAAGAATTATACAAAGAATCTAGTGTCTTAGATCTAATTTCTAAAGGCGACTAGTCATTAACACATAAATACCTAATGATTTCCTGTTCAACTGCTTCCTTTTCATCATCATTGAAATCATCAAAACAATCAATGAAATCATTCAGCACTTTTCTCCTAATATTCTTTATAGTTCTTTGACAATGTGTCAAAGGTTTGTAAGAAGAAATGTCAATATTTACTGGTGCAGATGATGTCGGTTCATTCTTTGTCTTTTTCTTCGTTTGCCTAGTCTTCTTCTTAGGTGGTACTTCTGACACAGTTTCTTCTAAGTTAGGTGTATTTATTTTTGCCTTCCGCTTCCTCTCGAAGACTTTTGCAGGTGCCGCTTCTGGTTTCTTCTTAACTGGTGACCGCTTGGTCACTTTGGGACTGGCTGTAGTAACCAGTGCTGATTGCAAAGGCACTACCTTTCCTTTCTTTTTAGAGGGTTCTACAACTGGTGCAACCCTTTCCAAATAGGTGCCAGTTCTCTTTGCCTTAGGATCAAGGGGTGAGGCGATTAGGGTAGAAGCATACCCATCCAGCATATCATACATCACCTCATAGCCTATAGGCTCTACTTCTTCCTGTCTGGGATCAACAACCTCCATTATGCATTCATCCACTTTGATGATAAAGCAAATGTCCTCTTCATATTTCTTGACAATGTCACTAGATATCCTCATCCTTAGGCTCATCTTTCTTCTGAAATCATCAAAGTACTTGTTTAGAACATCAGGGTAATTGGTTCCAACTGCTTGTAGGTTCTCTTTGATCTTCTTGGTAACTGGTTGGTCGGTAGACCACTGAATATCTCCAACTCCTGGGAAATAACCTTGGAAGTAGAAGAATAACCCTACTAGTAGTTGTCCAAACTTGAATCTTAGTGCATTGTCCTATTTGATCGACTTAAGATTCAACATAAGTTGTCTTTGCATACAAGTGCATAGATCAAAAGATGAATCCTCATTGATCATCCTGTAAGCGGCATTTACCACTACAGCAGAGACAGAATTAATTCTGTTGGCAGAGAACATCTGGTAGCCTATCACCATGTAGGCATACTTGACCAGATCATCCTTGATTGAGTTGATGGTCATGCCATGTGAGTCACTCACTGAACTAGTGAGCTTGGAAATTTTAGTCTTGCTGACCTTCCTTAGGGCTGTCACTTCCCCTATATTGTAGAAACTAGTGATGACCTAAATAGCTTGCGGTGTGATATCATGTGTTCTCTCAAGATACATTTTGTCACCATTAACTCTACTCAGAATGATTTGAATGTGGTCATCTATAAAATCCTCTAGGAAGTAAACTGCATTGTGAAGCTTCTTCTTCTCGAAGATGCTATACTCTGGTTTGATCTTTTTATCCTTCCCACAGAATAGACCTAGATGAGAATGGATTGCAAGAGACCCTAGGTCTTCAATTTTACAATCTATATAATTAGAAATCCCTTCTTCTAATATAACACCAATTGGTACTTGAGACAAGGCATTATATTTCGACTTTCGTTGTATGAAGTCCATAGAATCAACAATTGCACTAGAACTATCATGAGATGCGGAAGCCATGATAAAATAGAAAACTCAAGAAATACCTTTCGGAAATAAAAAATTTAGGGCTTGCAAATTCCACTACACCTCAAACTTCGTCGGTTACTAAATCACTGCTTTGAGTTCTTCTCTTGACTGTTTGATATTTGCTTCTGAATCTTCTTCAAGGTTTTAGAATTTATTTGAATCGCAACACAAATCACTTTTCCTTCACTCTGCGCTTGAAAAACTTCTTCACTCGAAAAATAATAGTGAGAAATGATTTGAAAATTCCTTTTAAACATATTCCTCACCTACTGTAATAAATGCTCCACCATTAGGGCGTAAACCCTAATTTGCCTATTACCATTTCCGGTCTTCTGCCAAATGATAGGTATCACATATCGGTTAAGGTCTTTTACTGGTATAAACTAGGGGTTCAAAAAAATTTGCCATTTACTCCCCCTAAGCTTTTCAAATGCTTAGTTTGTCGGTTCTGTGATTTCCACACTAGGTGCAGAAACCGGTTCTTCTTGCAACATTGTTGGTTTCTTCTTCCAGGTTTTGTTCATATCCGCTTGAATAGTGTCAATATCAATCTTTCCTTTCGGAGTGACCGGTATGTCATCCGATATGTTCTTTCTTGTTCTACAAAATCTGGCAATGTGACCTAGTTTGTTGCAATGATAGCAGACCATTCTAGGTTCTCTCCAAGGTCCATTATTCATGTTACTGTTCTTCCTCTTGCATGTTGCAGTAGTGTGACCATGACAATGATAGATTAAATAGTTTTCTCTCCATCTAGTTGCCGCTTGATAGCCACCACTTCCTAACTAATAATTAAAGGCACTAAACCAGTTGTGATTCTGGTTCACAAAAGGTTCCGAACCAACTCCTTGAGTCCTCTGAGGATATCTTCCAGTGTTGTTCATAACAGACCTGCATTCAGATGCTCTATGCCCAAACTTGTTGCATGCATAAAAATTACCATTGAATCTATAGGATCTAGGCTTATCATTTACAAAATATGGAAAATTATTATAAGCCTTACTCCTACATACATTAGCAGTATGTCCTTCTTTAAGACAGTTAAAGCAAACAGGTTTGAAATTTTGCTTACCTTTACCTTTGAATGTTGGTTGCCTCTTTGATGCTTCAATATTTGTACTAGAGGTCTCACCTTGCTCATGACTAAAGTAACCAAGTCCATTAGCATTCTTGACAGGTTTGGCTGATTCAAGCTTTTTCTTTAGCTTAACAGTACTCTTGTTGAACTTAGCAAGTATTTCCTTTGACTCAGAGAGTTCTTTGGAAATAATAGCATTTGTTTCTATCAGGTTCATTCTTAGAGATGGTCATGTTTAGTTCTCCTTGCATGTCTTCCTTTTCCACTTTGCTCGCATGGATTTGAGCAGTTAGGGTACTGATCTCTTGCTTCAGCTTGGAGATATCATGATCTTTGCCTTTAACCAGATCTTCAGCTTTCCTCTAGTTCTCAAGCTCTTGGCACATTCAAATAGTCAGTCCTTCCAATTCTTTTCTTAGGTTGGAATTGGATTCATTCAACTTTTCTACTTCTTGGATCAGGGCTTCCATGTCCACTTCATCAGAGGAACTATTTTTAGATAGCTCCATCAGCTTTTCAGCATGTTCTCTCCTTTTTGCTTGAGAGGCCTTATATTTGACCATAGGATCATCATAGGCTTG
Organism: Cryptomeria japonica; assembly: GCF_030272615.1. NCBI lineage: Eukaryota > Viridiplantae > Streptophyta > Pinopsida > Cupressales > Cupressaceae > Cryptomeria > Cryptomeria japonica. The sequence continues at coordinate 161,826,414 of NC_081405.1, forward strand.
CTTAGACTGAGTGAGTCGATGAGTAAGTTCCCTCATAGTATATTCCCCCATATCTCTTTCCAAGTAGTTAGACTTATAGAAAGGTAGGCTCTGATACCAATTGATGAATACTAAGAGGGGGGGTGAATTAGTATGCCAAAAATCAGTGTACTTAAACACTTTACTAGACTACCAGTAAACTAGTAAAACAGTTTAGCAGACAAACCGGTTAGCACACATGCAAACCAAATAGAAAATAATGCATTCACTCATAGAAGCACAAACACCATAACATGAGAGATTCTAACGTGGAAACCCAAATGGGAAAAACCACGGTGAGATGGAACTCACAAGTAACTATCTGCAGAATAGGAACCAGACCGGTTAAGGTCATACAATGTTCTTTACCAGAACAGATCTTGTTAGGAATCTCAATCTCTATTAGGAGATAAGTCCGATTAAATACTACCTTGCTAGAGGATTTTAGATCTATAGATGTGAACCACCTTGTTAGAGGATTTACAAAAGGCTTTTGGGCCTACTCGGTTAAGGGCTTCAGACTTGTCAAAGATGTGAGTAATCAACAAGTGAGTGATTTAGCAAATAGCACAGATTGCTTGGTTAGATCCTTGATATCTTGTTCCTAATGCATTCCAGCATTACTTCAGTCTTCAACACATTCACACTCTCTCTAACTCATCAACCACCTTAAACCCTTGCAACAACTTAAAACCCTAGACATGATGTCCTTATAAAGGAATTTGATTTCATGTCGGTCCAATAGGATTACAATACAATTTCCTAGGTTCAATGAATCTAGACATACTTGGTAACATGACACAAAAAGCACCATTAAAGTGTCAGCACTGTCAAACAATCGGTGGATGGTAACTTATCACAAAATGCTGATTGGTAACTCATCACAGAGTATTACTGGTTCATACAAAATACAGGTTGCCGGTTTGACAAAAATGAAGACTGGGAAATATGTGTTCTGCCGCTTTGATCCTTCGTACTACTTGAGATCCTCGAACCGCTTGGGGTCAACATACCGCTTCAAACCAGTAAACACATTCTGCAAAACACTGATAGTCTAAAGACTATAATGCATCATACTGGTTGGGAACAATTTTTGGTTGAGCATAACTCATACATATAAAAGTGATCTCAATGCAAGTGTGTGTCCATCAATGAAAATCACAACATAATCATCAAAAATGCCAACACATCATCCTAGTCATGATACTGAGAAGTGTTTTTCATTGAGAAGTAAGATTCAAAAACTGATTAATAACAATACTATATCTATGGCAGGGTTGAATGGTAAAGGAAACAAATCCCTAGCTCCTCCTAATCAGAACCTTAAAATTTTCATTGATCCTTTACCATCCCATTCCACTAATGTGATTGATACTGGTCATCTTACTTTCACTCCCAATGATGTTGGCCTTTAAACTAATAATGTGGTGAACCTTGTTCAACAAGAACCTCCTAAGGATTTGTGCATAACATTTGAGCCTAGTGAGACCAGTAAGGAGCCCAATAGCCCATTATACATAAGTGCAAAAATAAAAGGTATGCCCTCTACAAGAGGGCTTATTGATCCTTCTTTCATGGTTAATATAATAAAAGAAAAATTTCTTTATACTTTGCAATCACATAAAGTGATATATGATGATACTGATGTGACAGTTAAAGTTTTTGATGGCTTCTGTTATCCTGTTATTGGTTCTATAACACTTCCTGATGATGTTGGCACTAAATTATTAGATGTTCAATTTCATATCATTCCTACATCTGATCAATTTTTTGTGAAGTTGGGACATCCTTGGCTCTCTTCCATGAAAGAGATTGCTTCTACTATTCACAAGTGTTTGAAGTTTCCTCATAATGGTGAAAACATAAGTGTTAATCATAGCACATTTCAACCTATAATGGGGCATGGAGATGTTTGTATTGATTATTTTTTGTCCAAACAATTCAAGCCTCTTCAACCTAGAAGTGATGCTCTCTTTAGATCATATCAAAACTAGAAAAGTGATAATTTTATCATTAAGTAAACCTAGAAATCCAACACTTAGCATTCCTATTGATGATCATATACCCCTTCTTGAAGATAAGATTATTCTTCCTCCTAAGGAAATAAATAATATTATTCCTAAAGAGGCAACTATTTCTTCTCCTAAAGAGAAGAGTATCCTTTCTCCTAAGAAAGAGATATTCTTCTTCCTAAATAAAATTCTATTCCTTCTCCTACATGGATGAGTCCACTCTTCCTCCCAAAGGTAAGAAACCTCTTCCTCCTAAACAATGATGTATTCCTCCTAAGCATAGACCTATCCCTCCTCCTCATGATGGACCTAAAAATCCTCAACCCATTCATCCTTCCCTAAAAGAAGAGACGTGGCCTATATCTGATGAACCTAAACCTTCTCAACCTTCAACCAAAACTAGATGAAACCATTATGCAAGAGAACACTGACAAAGATGTCATGCTAGAGCTCGTAAAGTTTCTTCCCAAACCATTTCATCTCCTAAAACACCAACAATTGACATGATTCCATTTTCTCCTAAACAAGATGTTCAACCTAATTCTCTAAAATGCAAAATGCTTAAGACAAATGATGGTTCAAGTTTTTATTCCTATTAGAGCTCCTATTCTTATTAATCTTGATGAAGAAATAGGTGAGAATATTATTAATGATGAAAATCTTTATCCTAATATTTTTGATGATGAATATGAATATGTTAATGTTTAAAATGACTTATCTTCAAAAATTTTAAAAGCATTAATCCTAGCTCCTAGTAACGCACAAAGTGACTCATTATTAGAGAATGGTCCTTGTTTGGAACTTGTAATAGCTCCATCTACTATGCTCGATGTGGCTCCTCTTTCATGTTGTGCACCTTCCTAAAACAATGATCAACAAGATTGGGAGGAGGATGACATCCTTTCTTAGCCTCATTAGCATCGTAGACTCTCTCCCCCTCTCTTCTCTTGCTTATTTGTGTCATTCTTCTATTTGTTTTCCCTAGAGTTGTCTACTTGAGGACAATGCAAAGCATTGAGATCTCTTTTTGGTCTCTCCCATGTTGACTCAAAAGACACATGTGTTCCCTTTTTTTCATGGTGGTTTCCTCTCTTTGGGGGATGATGATGATTCTATGCATATACATATACATGATATACATGAGTTATCATAAAAAGCATACCGACTCCAAATTTAGGTGAAACAACCTCATGTTTTGTGTTGTATTCATTATCCTTTGGTTTATCCTCTCTTGGGGGCATATTATTGTGATAACGTTCTTGTCTTCTTTGGGTGTATCCTACCTTAAAGAAATTGCTCCCGACGAGGCATATGCAATCACTTTAATGAGGGGACATACACTCCGCTCATGATTCTCTTTTTTGATACTTTAAGTTACTTAGTGAACTTTGTCTTTGATATGTAATTTTTGGTATTCTTTTCATGACTCACAGTAAAAGAACCTTACTAGTTGTAGTCATGGTTCTAGTTTTCCTCACGATCTTTCCTTTTACCTTATCATTGAAGTCGTAAGATCCTAAAGTCCACTAGGGGCCTGGTGAATCTCACCTTCTTGATGTGGTTAAATTATTTAAATCTGAATTCCTTGTACTTTACCGACAGTATTTGCGTAAGCTCATACTCCCACTAAAGTGGGGGAAAAATGTAACATCCTAAAATTGTACCCCTTGCAATTTTCGACTGCATTTGGGTCTTTTCCTTAGAGTTTGTGCCCCTTGGCATGGTCAGAGACCTAAATATGCTCATACAAGTCAAAATCTGCATTTTGCTCAACTATGCACTCAAAAGACACCTTGATCCTGCCCCAAAATAGGGCATGACTAGGGCGTAGTGCCCTAAGATCCACTAGGACTAGGGCATGGTTCCCTAAGATCCACTAGGACTAGGGTGTGGTGCCCTAGGATCCCCTAAAGGAGACCTATCTTGGCGTCCCTCCCTTTGGCCTATCTCAAAATGGAGTGGGAAAATCCCCACTATGTCAGCTCAAGTAAAAAAATCAGTCAATTAAACCCACTGGTAAGTATATAAGAGGGATTTCCCCTCTCATTTGAGGGATCAAGTAATTTATATCAAGAATTCAAGAGATCAAGCATTCAAGCATTCAAGAGAAATTGAGCGTTTTCAATCTTCCTTCAAGCTTTGGAGCAGCAATAGAGTCAAGATTTCAAGCATTGAAAAGGAGATCATCATTATACTTCATGAAATTGTAATTCCATGTGGAGGCAAGAAAAACATCACAAGGAGGTATAAGAATTTAATTTTCAAGAAATTCAACATCCCCTCAAAGAGGAAGATTTATACTTTCAGTCATTTCATTTACATTATTTCAACCACTTGGTAATTCTAAAACTGGGGTTTGACCTAAAGGCAAACCCCTATTCCCAAAACATTTCTCTTTCTTTCTGTGTGTAGGAAACCATTGGCATTTCATTAAGGATATTGAGAAGGTTGTTGGAGATTGTTGATATAACTGAAGAAGGATGATTACTGTCTTAATAATATTATTTTGTCATTGATGTCAAGAAATTGATTTTCTGATTTAGTATGATGTTGCCATATCTTGAGAAGTATGTTTTGATAAGTATTAAGAGGTCAGTAAGTGACACAGAAAGAATGTGATAGTGAAGGGGAATAATAAGTTATTCAATGGGTAACTATTACCAAGTTAGACAATGATGAGATCATGTTGTTTTGATTGTTTTGATATCCTACATATGTTTAATACTATATTATGTCACTGAGTGAAGAACCTAGTCGGTAAACCCTAAGGTACTTAGTCGATAAACCCTAAGGTTATCGATATCGGTTAAAGAAGGCAGAATGTCTACCGAGTGAAGTTCAGTATTAACCGAGTAACAACCGAGTTATAATAGATCACATTGGATGGATAAAAGAATTATTTAATGAAGGATGTTGATGAGCTGGAGTTGATCAAATGATTGGTTTGTCGTGCAAGAAGTTTGTTAAGGATCTATGGCAATGGAAAATCAAGAGTAAGATCTACAACATAGATTGAACCACAATAACCTAGCACAAGTTCCAAGGAAGGAATGCAAGTTCCAAGGTGAGGTAAAACATTTTTCAGATCAAAGGATACATTGAACCTAGTCAAGTTTTGATGATCTGATGGCTAAGATTGATCATGGGAAATGTGATCAAGGAGATTAAGTGGTTAGAAATTGTTTATAAATAAGGAATTGTTGATGAAAAATGCATGAGGGAAAATGTATGCATAGTGATGCTACAGTAATGTTTACCAAGCACAGAAGCTTGAAAATCTAATTGAAGAACAGATTGAGGAGCCCAGCAAGCCCAACAAGGGACAAGATAAGTCTTATGACAAGATTGTTTTGAGCAAATAGAATCTGTTTTAGCATTTCAGATGTGAAGTTGCAGATATATTGTATTACTGTTATTTATTTTGTAAGTGACATAAAATATCTTAACCAAGTGGACCTAATAGTCTTATTTATAAACCATCTAGCAAGGTAACATTCTAAATGAGTGTTTGAAATCCTTTGAAAAGGTCACTTCTAACAAAGTGCAAGACTCTAACAAGTCTGAGGGAAATCCCTTAACCGGGTCACATCTAGCAATGTGTTTGTAATCTTTAACAGGATTAGCTTTTAACCGAGCATACTCTAGAAGGGTATATTTCTTAGTGGGTCTGAAATCTCACAGTGGTTTTTCCCTATTTGAGTTTCAATGTTAAATCTGGTGTTATATGTGTTGTGATGTTATCTGTTCATGAGTTTGAACGTTTTACAGTTTTGGTTATGTATTCTGAAGTATAAGCTATCGAAGTTGAATCTATTGAATATAGTGAAGATTAAGTTTGTATGATTCACCCCCCCCTCTCATCTTGTTAACTATTGGCATCAGAGCTTTACAATTGGTATCAGAGCTTTGGACTTTGGAAGAAAAGTTTAAAGGTACTTGAGGCAAAGATCTGAAGATGTATAACAGGGATGCACCAAAGCTGAACAAGTCAAGTTTCTCCACATGGCAGAAAAGGATGAAGTTGCATTTATCAGGAATTGGAGAATATGCAACATATTATCTGGAGAATGATTACATAGAACCTAGCACCAACCCGATGACCATGGAAGAGATAAAGGCAAAGCAAGAACATATTCAAGCTATGATTGAAATAACATCAGCATTGATCGGCTCAGAGTTTAATGATCTAGAAGGCTGTAATGATTTAAAAGCAATGTGGACCAAGCTCATATATGTATATGGTGGTGATGAACATGTTCAAAGAGCAAAAGTAGATAGTCTGAGAGGACAACTTGAATCCATGAGAATGAATGAAGGTGAGAATATAACACAATACAATACAAGATTAAAGGAAATTGTCAATCAAATTAAAAGAGCGGGAGGAACTATTGAAGAAAAGGATGTAACAAGTAAGTTGTTGAGAACCCTTCTACCTGCTTATGCCATTCGAGTCTCTACAATCAATGAATTAAGGTCTGTACCAAACATGCCAGTCTCTTTGGATGCCACTATTGGTAAGCTACATGCATTTGAGTTAAGTAATTTTGATAACTGTGGGTCTTCGGTAAATAAAGTTGAATCTACATTTAGTTCCTTTCATATTGATGAAACTGATGACTATGATAGAATGAATAAGTATTTTGAAGGAAATCACAGTAGAGAAAGTGAGAGATTTCATAAAAACATGGAAGAAGTTCACAAACTGTATGAGGAAATCAGAAAGCAAGAAGAGTTTGAAGCACTATTGGCCAGAAGGTTACCAAGAGGCAAAGGTAAGTATAAAGGAAAGCTACCTTTGAAATGTTTCAATTGTGATAAAATACGACATATGGCTTCTAACTTCTCTGACAAAGAAAAAGCCCTAATATCTCACATAAATAAAAATTATTCTTGGATCATAGACAGTGGATGCTCACATCACATGATAGGTGATAAACACAAATTTGTTAAATTAGAAGACTATGATGGAGGATATGTAAGATTTGGTAATGATGCACCATGTCCGATGAAAGGTAAAGGATCTATAACACTTCTTGACAATGCTGAATGTGATGACATATACTGGGTTGAAGGTTTGAAATACAATTTGTTGAGTGTAGCACAGCTAAAAAATACAAGATACAGAATAGAATTCCAGAAGGGATGTGTCAAAGTTCATGATAAACATGGAAAGTTGGCTACTACCGGGACACAAACAAAGGGTAATACATTTCATCTTGACTCAACTCGGAACAAATGTCTATATGCAAAAATAGAAAATACCTGGTTATGGCATAAAAGGTTTTGTCATGTAAATTTTGATAATCTGATCAAAATAAGTAAGAAGCACCGAGTAAGAGGTCTACCGAGCTTGGAAAAACCTGAGAATGCTATGTGTCGAGGATGCCAGATGGGTAAGATGACAAGATCAAGATTTACAAGTAAGTCCTACACTTCTAAAGGAATTTTAGATCTTGTACACACTGATCTTTGTGGTCCCATGAAAGTTCAAAGTTATTATGGTGATAAATATTTCATATTATTTATGGATGATTACTCAAGGATGATGTCAATTATGTTTTTAAAAGAAAAATCAGAAGCTTTTCAAATTTTTAAATGGTACAACGCAAGAGTTGAAAATGAAACAGGAAGACAACTGAAATGTCTTAGATCTAATAGAGAAGGAGAGTTCACTTCTGATGAATTTAACTTATTCTGCAATGATCATGGTATATAAAGGCAAGTATTTGCACTAAGAACTCCACAACAAAATGGGATAGCTGAGAGAAGAAACAGATCAATTGTAGACTGTGCCAAAACCCTAATGATAGAAAAGAGGGCACCTCAAACATTTTGGAGAGAAGCAATCAGCACTGCAGTTTACACCCTGAACCGAGTACAACTGAAGAAAGGAACTATGAAGACTCCATATGAAATCTGGTATGACAAGAAACCTAATGTAAGTTATTTTAAAATCTTTGGAAGTAGATGTTATGTTCACAAAGATGATAGAAATGGAAAGTTTGATCAGAAAAGTGAGGAAGGAACATTTCTTGGTTATTCTTCTAGAAGTAAAGCATTTAAATGCTTGATCAAATCATCTAACAAAATAGTAGAAAGTGCAAATGTGAAAATTGATGAATTTGCAGAAAGAAATGATGTAGGAAATTCCAAAGAACCAGAAAAATATGAAGAATTTGTTTATGTTCAACCGAGAAATCCTACCGAGAAAGTTGCTGAAGAAAATGAAGATAATATCCAATTATCGAGTGATGAAGAAAATCATACAGAACCTATTGAGCATATATTAGCCAAATATGTCAGAAGAAATCATGCATCAAGTCAGATTATAGGAGATAAGGATAATCCAGTGATGACAAGGAACAAACTGAGACAGAACACATGTCTGATATCTGAATTTGAACCGAGAATAGTAAAAGAGGCATTTAACAATGAAGATTGGGTAAATGATATGATAGAAGAGATTGATCAAATCAAGAAGAATGAAACATGGACATTAGTCCCAAGACCGAAGGATAAAAATGTAATCAGTACAAAGTGGATTTTCAGAAACAAGCTAAATGAAAAAGGTGAGGTCATTCGGAACAAAGCAAGACTAGTTTGCAAAGGTTATGCTCAAGAAGAAGGAATAGATTATGGTGAGACTTTTGCACCTGTGGCTAGACTTGAGGGAGTAAGAACATTGTTGGCATATGCTGCTTTCAAAAATTTCAAGGTATATCAAATGGATGTTAAATCTACATTTCTGAATGGTATACTAGAAGAAGAAGTTTATATTGAACAGCCTGAAGGATTTGTTGAAGACAAGAATAAAGATCAGGTATGTAAATTGAACAAAGCTTTATATGGTCTGAAACAAGCACCTAGAGCATGGTATGAAAGACTGCACTCTTATTTGATCAAGATTGGTTTTATAAGAACAAGTGAAAACAACAATATGTACATGAAGAATGATGAGGACAATGGAATACTGATCTCAGCCATATTTGTTGATGATATTATTTTTTGTGGAAATGATTCTCTATGCAAGAACTTTGGAAATGAAATGTGCAAAGAATTTGAGATGTCATTAATTGGTGAAATAAAGTATTTTATAGGTTTACAAATATTGCAAATGAAAGATGAGATTTTTATTACTCAATCCAAGTACATAAAGGAAATCTTGAAGAAATTTGGAATGGAGGATTCTAAACCTATAAGTACTCCTATGACTACTAACTGTAAACTATCAAAGAATGATGAATCTGCATCTATTGATGAGACACTTTACCGATCTATGATTGGAAAGTTGCAATATGTTGTTCACAGCAGGCTGGATATAGCTCATGTAGTAGGAATAGTTGCAAGATTTTCTGCAGATCCCAAAGAAACCCATATGATAGCAATCAAGAGAATTTTCAGATACTTGAGAGGCACTGATGACTATGGCTTAGTATATGAAAAGAGGAATGATTTTGATTTAAAATTTTATACTAATGCTGATTGGGCAGGAAACATTGATGACAGGAAAAGCACAAGCGGTGGAGATTTCTTTCTGGGTGATAGACTAGTAAGTTGGCCTAGCAAGAAACAAGGATGCATCTCACAGTCAATAGCTGAAGCTGAATATGTTGCTGCAACATTGAATTGTACCAATATAGCATGGATCAAGCAACTGTTGGAAGGTATAAATGAGAAAGTTACCGAGCCAGTAACTATATTATGTGATAATACTAGTGCCATTAACATTTCAAAGAGTCTGATAATGCACTCTAAGACAAAGCATATCTCTATAAAGTATCATTATCTCAGAGAAGAAGTTCAAGAGAAGAAAGTTGTGTTGGAATATATCAGTTCAAAGGAGCAAATAGTAGACATCTTCACAAAGCCACTACCAAGGGACACTTTTGAGTTTCTCAGAAGCAAGCTAGGGGTCCTACCCCTATCTTATACTCACTGACAAAGATCGGTGAAAGCATCAATTCAATGACTCCATAGAATATTATTTGTGGATTGATGCTGATTTACGCACTTTAGGAGGTTTTCTAAAGGTTTGTAGGTAATAGTGATTGGAGACAAGATGCTCTGACCGTGAATGAAACTGCAAGGAAATTACTTCACAATGGCAGAAATCATGAATTAGTTTTTCCTTTTGGCATTGTTGTCAAAGAGGGAGAAGACTAAATGGAGAAGATAGACTAAATGGAGAAAATAACAAGAATACTAATGACAAGGGGAGAAGACACCAGGAGAAGATTTAAACAGCTCAAGGATAACAGGTGAAGTCTAACAGCAATTTGAATCCGAATCAGTTGGAATAAATCATGTTGGTATTATTGTTGGTTTTGCCATCAATGCCAAAGGGGGAGATTGTTGGCATTTCATTAAGGATATTGAGAAGGTTGTTGGAGATTGTTGATATAACTGAAGAAGGATGATTACTGTCTTAATAATATTATTTTGTCATTGATGTCAAGAAATTGATTTTCTGGTTCAGTATGATATTGCCATATCTTGAGAAGTATGTTTTAATGAGTATTAAGAGGTCGATAAGTGACACAGAAAGAATGTGATAATGAAGGGGAATAATAAGTTATTCAATGGGCAACTATTATCGAGTTAGACAATGATGAGATCATGTTGTTTTGATTATTTTGATATCCTACATATGTTTAATATTGTATTATGTCACCGAGCAAAGAACCTATTCAATAAACCCTAAGGTTATCGATATCGGTTAAAGAAGGCAGAATATCTACCGAGTGAAGTTCAGTATTAACCGAGTAACAACTGAGTTATAATAGATTGCATTGGATGGATAAAAGCATTATTTAATGAAGGATGTTGATGAGCTGGAGTTGATCAAATGATTGGTTTGTCATGCAAGAAGTTTGTTAAGGATCCACGACAATGGAAAATCAAGAGTAAGATTTACAACACAGATTGAACCGCAATAACCTAGCACAAGTTCCAAGGAAGGAATGCAAGTTCCAAGGTGAGGTAAAACATTTTTTAGATCGAAGGATACATTGAACCTAGTCAAGTTTTGATGATTTGATGGCTAAGATTGATCATGGGAAATGTGATCAAGGAGATTAAGTGGTTAGAAATTGTTTATAAATAAGGAATTGTTGATGAACAATGCATGCAGGAAAATGTATGCACAGTGATACTACAGTAATGTTTACTGAGCATAGAAGCTTGAAGATTTGATTGAAGAACGAATTGAGAAGCCCAGCAAGCCCAACAAGGGACAAGATAAGTCTTATGACAAGATGGTTTTGAGAAAATAGAATCTGCTTTAGAATTTTAGATGTGAAGTTGCTGATATATTTTATTACTGTTATTTATTTTGTAAGTGATAGAAAATCTCTTAACCGAGTGGACCTAACAGTCTTATTTGTAAACCCTCTAGCAAGGTAACATTCTAAATGAGTATTTGAAATCCTTTGACAAGGTCACTTCTAACAAAGTGCAAGACTCTAACAAGTCTGAGGGAAATCCCTTAACCGGGTCACATCTAGCAATGTGTTTGTAATCTTTAATAGGATTAGCTTTTAACCGAGCATACTCTGGAAGGGTATATTTCTTAGTGGGTCCGAAATCCCACAGTGGTTTTTCCCTATTTGGGGTTTCCATGTTAAATCTGGTGTTATATGTGTTGTGATGTTATCTATTCATGAGTTTGAATGTTTTACAGTTTTGTTTATGTATTTTGAAGTATAAGCTACTGAGGTTGAATTTGTTGAATATAGTAAAGATTAAGTTTGTATGATTCACCCCCCCTCTCATATTGTTAACTATTGGCATCAGAGCTTTACAGAAACATGTGTGCAACTCTACTTGTGGAATTAAGCTTTATTTTCAGAGATGGAGAAACCCTCTTCGACATGCGGAAAGTTTGGAGGACCAAGTGTAGGGTGCCCCTGTCCAGAGACAGGGTCCCTGCAACTTCTACCGAATTTCGCAGAGCAGCTTTGAATCATTTCAAACTTCTTAGATCTAGGTGCACGACTGAATCCCAAACCTTTAGCTCATTGTTTTCACATACTTTGTCTTTATTTTCAACACTTTGTTTTAATTAAATCAATCGACTTACAAAAGAGAGTAAATAGGGAAACTTTGTGTGTTTAGACCAACACCCACAACCTAGAGTTACAACTATCCCTTGAATGACAACAACCAGTTGAATTCTTAAACTTCTCAAGCCTCTTAGGAGAGTCTTAGAGACTTCACAATGCAAGAAACATCATCCACACATAATTTGTGTGACAAGATCCATATATCTCAACCTATACCTACTCCCACATAGGCCAGGTTAACATCAACAAGCATGAATTGACTATGAAATAAGGTGGGATGGACCAAGGGGCTCTATCATGATTGAAATACACCAAATTAATGACTTTTGGCAACCCTTTATATCTACAACCTAGACTATTCACTTTGGGCTAGTGAAGGAGGCCTAATTGAATTAGGTCGATGTAATTGGTTTTTCCACCTTATCTCTCCAACCTTCCAAAGGACCCCCCCAAAAAATGAATGATCTGAGTACCCTTTTGGGATTTCTTTTAGATTCCAAAGTTTTAAACTCTCATCCTCCTTCATGATATTCTAACCCCTAATTGAGCCTATTAGGTCTATTATGCCTAATTAGGACAGGTTACAAAGCAAGTGCCAAATAAGGGCTTGGACAAAGTAAGGTTATGGTTTCATCAATGTTGTCCCACTCTAGGAACACCAAATCCACCATCAAAATTTTTGATCCATCCCAAACATGCATTTCATACACCAATTTGTGCTTTAACACAGGCGGGTCACATAAGGATGCCCGACTAAGGTAAAAAAAAACTCACACTTGCCAACACCTTCCTGCAAAAGGATTTTGGAATCTTAGAATACATCCCCTAGACTTGGTCTTCCCTTAGGGATAGAATTTTTTCTCAAAGGAAAGTCAAGTTAGAGGCATTGGAAACTAAAACCCTAGGAAAAGAGAGGGTTTCAAACCCGGTAGTAGAAATTTGCTCACCAAATGCTCCAAATTCACCAAAATGGACAAGACCAAAACCAATATGATCCTCATTAACCCTACTATGAATTCATGAAAAAAGTAGACCACCACCAATCTAATAACACAAGAAAAATTGGGCACAAAGCGTGAAATTACAGGAAAATGTAGAATTCTCATTAACTTCAATCACCAACATTCAACCTTCATTACATGTCTTCAGCCTCCAAGGCCTTATATAGGTGTCAACTAACTCCCCCAACTAGATTTTTAAAGTTTGTGACTGATGGGAGGAGTGGTTGACTAAAAGAATGGTTGCATTATGTTGCCAAGAATGTTGTCAAGCAACATTCTTGTCAACTTGACAATTTTGATCACTTACATTATCAACCTGATCAATTGGATTCCATGTTGGCATTGCATGAAGATTGCATTGATGAAGTATAGTGCTATCATTGATGTCACTAGTAACTAATAATGAAGTTGTATTACAATCAGTAATGATGCAGTAAAGCAACCGGTACTAAGGTAGTGTAGGCAACTGGTATTATTATTGAAGCCGAGATAAATCGTTAACCCTAACTAGTTGATAAGGAGAACCCTAATCGATGGAGCTTGGAGAATCGGTTTTGATGATATATGACCGAAAGGTCATTAGAGATGATGATGTCATGTAAGCATGATTCATGTGATGAGTTTCAAAGTGGATTTGGCACATAGAGATAACCATTTATCTTGATAATGATCAAATGCATAGCATGAAGTAAAAAACACATGATGAGCTACAAGATCCAATGTGTGGTGATCATGGAGTGGTTGATGTTGTCTAGAACAATGTGTAGTTGATTTGTATGTAACCCAATGGTTAAAGATATTGGCTTGATGATGATTGTAATGAATAACTCTATCATATGTTGTCATTGATGAAACACATAGACACACATATGTTCATATTGTCTACCGATGTGACTTCAAAGTTGTTTATATTACAACCGGTATACTAGAGGTTTATATTTAACCGGGACATGGTGACAATCGATATATGCATGGAGACAACCAGTGATTATACTTAAGTTGGCATCAACATGAAGATCCAGCGGAGATTATCAAAGGAGAATCAAAGGATAAATGATTTATATGATTAACTCCAACCAGTATTGATTGTTCCAACCAATATTCATTGATTATGCGATGAGTTATCACTAGTCATGATGAGTTATCCTTACCGACAAGTTTTGTCAGTATTTTTGTGATGCATTATGATTGTTTGACTAGATACACTGCACCTAGGTAATTGTGATATGATTTCTAGAGGCCAACATGAAATATAAATCTCTATATATTGAAATCACAATGAATTATTTTGTATGAGCGAAGGAGATATGTTATGTGCAATGGAAGAAGAATTAAGTTGTAGAGTATGATGGTAAAGAAGTGTTGAGTGCGCAAAAGAGGATCTATCCAAGCAAGTTGTGCTATTACTAGATCACACTACTTGTTGTTCTCTAATCATTGCAACAGTCAAATCCCCTAACCGGGTAAGCTCTAACAAGCTTCATTGTACAAATCCTCTAACCAGGTAACCCATTAGTTTGGATTCAGAAATCCTCTACCGAGGTTACTCCTTATAGGGTACTACCTTTTACTGGGTATAGCTTTTAACTAAGCTTTGGGATCTTTAACAGGATTCACTCCTAGCAAAGCACTTTCTAGACCTTAACCAGTCAGTTATCTATTACTACAGATAGTTAACTTGTGAGTCCCATCTCACCGTAGTTTTCACCTATTTGGGTTTTCCACGTATAGACACTTGTGTTATGGTGGATGTTATACTTATTGTGGATGTTGTTATATCATTTTGGATTGCATGTATATTGTTTAACAAACTTGTTAAGTATTTCTATCAGCTAGTGTTTAAAGTAGTTTTGTTTTTGGTGTCACTGATTCACCACCCCTCTCAATGCTTTACAAGTCCATCAATTGGTATCAGAGCCTAACTTCTTTAAAGACTAATCACTTGGAAAGAAACCCTAAAGATACCATGGGGGATATGAGCTACTTTGAGATGGCTAGAGAGATCGAGGCTAGTAGGAATGAGCTTGAAACCCTAAGGGTCAAACTGAAAGCTTCTCAAGTCAAAAGAAGAGAGATAACTGAACAACTGTTAGAAATATCTGACAATAGTTCTTCAGATGAAGCCAATATTGATGCTTTAGCTGAGGAAGTTGAAAAACCTAAATAGTGAAAAGCTAAATCTAAGGAGAGAGCTAGAAGATCTTACTATCCACTTGAGTTGGGAACTAGAAGCCAGGAGAACTGTTGAAGATCTTATTAAGGAAAGAGATCATGAGATTGCCAAGATCAAGCAAGAGAATTCTACTTTTACATGAGCATTTGAATGTAGAGAGAGAAGAAAAAGATAACTTATAGCTAGATCTTGAATTAGCATCATCTTTGAGAGAGAACCTGTCAAAACACAATGAAGATCTCACCAAATAGCTCACTGAAGCAAATGGGAAATTGGAAAAGTTCAACAAAAGTTCTACCTTTCTTGAAGAAAAAATTCAATCACAAAGAATGAATGGTGATACCTCTGGAGTTGGTTTTCACACATCTGAAAAAGGAGAATCCTCTGGTATGAAGAGCAACACTCATAAGAACAAATCTACTCCTAAGGCCAAAAACCCTACCAGTAAGAAGGTCTTTAAATCTAATTGTTTTGTTTGCCATCAACCTGGTCGCACTACAAATGTTTGTAGAAACAAACCTAATGGAAATGCAAGCTACAATACAAATGATAGGTATGTATCCAAGAAATTTGAAGGTCATTGCTTCACATGCAAAATGTATGGACATAGATCAATAGAATGTAGATATGGAGAAAACAATCCAGTACCACATATGAATCCAAGAGAAAATGACAACTGGATGAGAAACAATGATAATCGGGTCAACACGAACTAGAAAAGACCCTACAACAACTGGTTTACTCCATTTCAGATGGAAAAGGTAACAAATGTCATTTGCACCATCTGTAACAACTTTTGTCATGTGGCTATAAATTGTAGAAGACAAACTGGGAGAGGTAATGCAGGACCTTGGAGAACATCTAGTATGGCCTGCTATCATTGTCATAAATTGGGACACTTTCCAAAATTTTGTAGATCTAGAAAGAGAAAACTAGTCAATCCTTCTAAAGATCAGAAAGACAAGTAGAAGGTCAATATTGAAGAAACCAGAGAAGAAATGAATCGAATATGGAAGAAGAAAAGTGATGATTCACCTGGAGAAGAAAATATTCCTTTACCTAGTGTGGAGGATCCTGTACCTATGAACTAAGCCTTTTTAATATGGCTAAGGGGAACTTAATGGTAAATCCACTTCCGGACCCCTTGAGATGAATGAGTGATAAGATAATTTGAATGCATAAAATTTTGATAACTTTCTCTCAATCAGTTATCAACTGGTTTTACATCTGTCAAAATTGTATGTATTATTAAGCGGTGTAATTAGGGTTTGTAACCCTAACGGGCAAGCATTTAATGCAGTAGGTAAAAAGGATAAAAGCAAGTTTTCACTTTGTTATTTTTACCCTAACGCATACGAGAAATAACTTTTGAGTGCTTGCAGAGCTAAGAAAGGATTGTTAGCTGATTTTAGTCAAAGTTGCATTGTGATTTGAGTAATCAAGTTGATTTGAAGGTTGGTGAAGATTGAACTGGTGTGCACTTGAGTATTCAACTGGTAAACGAGGCACTGCACGTGAAATAAGGTATTTCGTCGAAAAATCCTGCTTCAAATCTAGTTGATCTGAAATGGTATTGTCTTCTAAACTAGTAGAAAAATTGATGATTACATCTGAACCTATCGAAGCTGTAAAAGCGAAATGAATTGTGTCTTATAATTCTTTATCACAAATTCCTAGTGGTGTCATAGTCAAAGGAGATTTGTCCAGCTACATTGATTGCAATATTGAGGATTTAGGATCATTGTTGATATATTCTTAGTTGAAATCCCTTTTCAATGAAAACAGAAAGATTCAACCAGAATATATTAGGGTTTATGAGAAAGGTTTTCATAATGCAGCATACTTTCTTAAATTTTTGAAGAAAAACATATCCAGATTATTTTGATTCATGTTCATGGGGAAAACATGTATTTAGAAAGTAATAATACTATAACCAAGGAAGATATTCAAGATGTAACTAGTTTTTACTCAATCGATGAAGTACCTAAGCTAAGGCGTATTTCAAAAGAGACAGTAAATACTCTAACTGGATCAACATTTGATGGGCATGCTTTTTCTGTCAATAACATCAAGGACCCAATGGTAAAGTTTGTAGCTATGGTTATAGGCTACTGGGTATTCTATTCTAGCAGATTGAATAGTGTTCCATTTACACTGGTGCATACTTCTTACAAGATGATACCTAAAAATGCTAATTATGACCTATGTGAGGCCATAAGGAGCCAATTATTGTTGAATCTTTAGTCTATCAAGAAGGATAGTAGTCCAAAGTTTAAATTTGGACAGTTGTTGATCGGTCTATTCTTTTATTTCCAGAATTTCCTACCTAGAATAGGTGATCTTGAATGGTCTAAGGATCTACCAATATCTACCCAGATTAAGATCAACATCAAAGCTATGAAGAACACCTTCTCTACTGCCATGAATAAATTTATTAATGAATTTAAGAAGAAAATGAGTATGAGAATGAGATTGCCTGAAGATGTGGTAAAACACTTCGCTAAGGTCATTATTTTCACAGTTACCACTGATTTCTATTTGATGGAGGCTATTGAGCCTAGAGAAGAAGAAATGGAAGACATGAGTTATGAGGTCAACTATGACTTATTGATCGGTTATGCCAATAACCTGTTGGCATCTCCAGTGGATAAAAAGAAGCCAAGATTGGATACAGTTGAAGTTCAAACTACAACAGCTAAAACCAGTATTGTGTTACTACTTATCAGATTGCCATTAGTTTATGTTAAAGTTATTCTATATACTCTAGTCAGTTATCTCTACTGAAATATTCAGTCGGTATGAACAGTCCAGTCGGTTACAAAAGAAAGTAGTCTCAGAGCATAGTATACACCGAGCTATCTACTGAGTATCATTACATGTCTACCGAGCAGCAAAGATGACACACCGAGTTAAATGTGTTACCAGATTCATTGAACCTAGACATGCATATGAAAACATGTTACAAGATCAAGGCACATCTAACCGTTATCACATTGGAAATTGCACTTAAAGATTGTGTATGATTTTGAGGTCAGCTAACCAATGAAATATTTTGTATGGTTATTCATTCGATAAATCATATTTGTAAGATCAAAGCAATGAATTAGATCATCGTCATAAGAGATCTATTTATACAACATGAATTAAGATTAGAGATACAAGTAGCATGACATAAAGGATGATATATAGATATATGAAGCAAGACATGTGAAAGCACTAAGTGTTATGACTATTACAGAGACGCAAAGGTCACCAAGTTGGTTTTCAGAGAATAGTCAAAGAATAGAGTAAATAGAAGGGTTTACCGAGTTACTATATGGGTTACCAAGGTATGCTACAAGCAAGGTAATCTTATTCTAAGCACATAGAATCTGCTATAACATTCTAGATGTAAAGTTCCAGATATTTGTAATATTTTATTGTAATATTTTGAAGTTGTAAGAGAAACCTCTAACAGGGTAAAAGACTCTAATCAAGTCTATAAATTGTAAAGCCTCTAACCAGGTGCAACATTTTAGATGAAGTGTTGTAAAATCTTTTAGCAAGGTAGATCTAATAGATCTTGTTACTCCAAACAGGGTATGCTATCAGAAATAGCTAAACATGTAGCTCTAACCGAGCACTCTTTATTATTGTAGTAGTGAAGTTGTGGGTACCATCCCCACCGCAGTTTTTCTCTCTAACCAAGAGTTTTTGCGTAATCAAAATATATGTGTTATGGAGTGAATCATGCATGATTTTTATCTATTTGTTTTAACTTTATATTATGTTACTACATTATTTAGTTTATGCATAACAATAAAGTTATTATTGAAGAAATGTTTTGAAGTACTGAATCACCCTTCCCCTCTCAGTACATTAGCTTTCCATAGTGGGCCTAACAATTGGTATCAGAGCTTGAATCTTGGAAAAGGGTTTAACTGCCTAAAGAGAAAGATCTTATCAATGGAAGGCTATAAACAATCTCGGAGGATTGTGTATCTGCAAGAAGAGTTGGATCATGTTAATCAAGTGATTGCAGACATGCAAAGACAAATGCAAAAATCTCTGAAAGTGAGAAGAAGATTATCTGATGATTTGCAGGACTCTTGAGAGTTAGTGGAACAAATTGAGACATCATCTGAGAATAGTATATCTGAAGAGACTGAAGAAATGATTGGAGTATTGAAAGAAAAGAACAAAGCACTGGCTGATCAACTAAAAACAATGAAAAGAGATCATGAACATTTCAGCACACAGATGACTGAAAATCTTGATGCATTGAGGACAACTCAGGATAAAGTAAGAGATCTAGAAAGATAGAAAAAACAACTTGAAGTTTTACTATCTGATAAGAATGATGAAATCACAAGGTTGACTGGAATTCAATAAAACCTATCAGATCAACTAGGTTATGCACATCATGAAGCAGATCTAAAAAATAATGCGAATCAAGCATTGAAACTTGAAGTATCAAGGTTGACCAATGAACTTGAAATAGAAAAGAAATCCAAAGAAACACTGAAGAAGAGTTATGAAGCATCAAAGATGTTGGATGAGCAACTGAATACAAGAAGACCCAACAAAGATGCAGGACTCGGTTACAAAGGAAAAGACTCTACGGAGAAGGGAATTCATACTACCGAGAGAGGAGAATCATCAAAGCAAGCTGGAATCAAGAAGAACATCAAAAGAAAGAAGCCTATTTACAACTACTATGGAAATCAAGGTCACACTGCTAACATATGCCAAATTAGAAAAGGTAAGCAACCGAATGTCACTAAGTCCAATGGTTATTGTTACAACTGCAATAAATCTAGTCACACATCTAATCAATGTAGGACAAAGTCTGTTAACAATTATCAGAAGGCAAAATTCAAAGGGTTTTGTAAAAACTGCAATAGATATGGACATAGTATCGAGAAGTGTTGGTTTAAGCAAAAGAACTATATGTGGTATGCACACCGAGAAAATGCTAGAGGTTACCGAACACACACAGATCCTTACTGACAGTATTCTGCAGTACCATGGGATTACAATACAAGGATATGGTGTGAATGTTGTGGGAGATATGGACATATAAGTGCCAACTATTTTATAAGGTTTGGGATGAACAACCGAAGATCATGGAGAAATCCTGGTATGGCATGTTTTCATTGTCACAAAGTTGGACACTTAGCTGGAGATTGCAGAGATCAACCTCGAAAAGACACTGAAGAAATAAAAGAAAAATTAAAGATGATTTGGAAAAAGAAGGAAATTGTGTCAAATGAAGAAAGCACCTTACCTATCGAGTTAGGTGTACCTATTCCAAATTAATCAGTAAAGGTATGAAGGGACTGCATTCTCTCAAGGCTAAATCTTAACAGTTCCTATTTTATTATGTACTCAATTCAAAATCTACATAATTAATATGTATTAGTAAGTTTGAAATTCTATCAAAGTCTTTTGTAGAACTTTAGAGGAAACCTGTCAAGTCGGTGAATACGGGAAGTCTATCAAGTTGGTAAATGAAGGAAGTTTGGTTACTCAGTTAAAATGGAAAAAGGAGAGTAAATCGATTAAAGAGGAACAGTAGTGCGTTTAATGTTTTTGACCTAACCCGCACGGAGCCTGATAAGGTATTTTGTGTACTTAAAAGCATTTTCGCGATCATTTTCACTTACCAAGTTTTCGAGAGAGCAGAGCAAGCGATTCTAAGGTGATCAAACCTCCTACAAATAAAATTCAAGGTATTTACATCAATCTCAACCCATTGTTAAACTGGTTTACTAATCTTATCTAGTTGTCATTATCTGCTAAGTATAAAGGGTCAGTTGTTTGAAAACCTGAAACCCTAAGGATCCTTTGTTAGCTTTTATTCAAAATCTACAATGGCGCCCAAGATCCAAGATCCCATAGTTGTCAAGAATGTAGAGAAGCCCTCACTAAAATACTCTTTGACTACCAAAGTTGCTTTTCAATCGGATGACAAAACCCCCTTTTCACTCATCCCGGACAGAGTGTTATTAGTCGAGGATGTGAGATTCTTCACCAAATGTCGTGTTGAAGAACTCAGTCATGTCAGAATCAAAGACACCTATGATGAGTTGTGTATCGATGGTAAACTGAATAGAAGGTATGAGCACATCAAGATCAAGGGACTAACTAAAGCCCTAACCTATCCCCATGTGTTCAAACCCTAGTGGGTCAAGTTTGTTTTGAGTAGAGTTCATGATGATTTCATGTGGCTAGAAGAGAAACCATTTAAGATTACCAAGGAAATCATTCATCTAATTACTGGTTACCCCATTTATGATCATACTTGAGCCCAGGAGATGATATCACAGAAGGAATTGATCAGTTTAACCGGAGTGGAATCTGATTGCAGAGGATTAAAATTGAACAATGTCACTGATGAAGAATTAAAATTTGCCATTAGAGTAATGGGCTACTGTTTCTTCCAACCAGCAAGGGAAAACAGTGTTCCCTGTGCAGCAGCAGACCTGGCTTACAAAATTGTGAAAAAGGGAATGAAAATTGACCTAGGTGAGGTGTTGCTGAAGAACCTATTTGAAAATCTGAACACCATCAGGAAGTCGAAGAAGAACAACTTGGCTAATACTCTAAAGTTTGGATCATTACTGGTATGCATGTTTTTCTATTTTGAAAAATTCTTTCCATCAGTCAATAAAGTTGTTTGGGAGCTACATCGACCAATCACCCATCAGATAAATGACTTCATCAAGAAGTTAGGTGATAATTTCAATGATATTATGGATGATTACTTTAGTAAATTTCAAGAGAAAATGCATAACAAATATAGGATTCCACCCTAGCTAGTGGAGAAATACAAAAATGATATATGTTTTGAAGTTGACACTGATTATTGTTATGTGAATGTTGTGGAACCGAGGACTCAATCTATGTCACCGATGGGTTACGAGATTGATTTTGACATCACACAACAACAAATCAATGCATTTCTTACATTGCCTAGACATGCTACCGAGCTGAGGTATGGTACCTATGAGGAAGTAAAGGAAAAGGTAAAAATGAGCATCGTAGTACCCAAAGCTACAAGAAAGGCAACAAAGATAATTAAGGCATTGTCAGAGAAATTCAAAGAAGACTCTTCCTCTAGACCTGTCAAAGGCACCATTCCCATTACCAAAGAGGAATCTAAAGCCCAAGAGGCAGCTAACACTGAGCACTGAATTGCCTAAGGGAAAAGTGTTGAAGAGAAAGAAACTAGATTCATCAAGGGTCTCACCGACTCCACCTCTAGTAAAGCCACCTAACACTAGAGCATCTGCAGCTTCACCGAGTAAGAAAACAAAGAGTGTTATTGTTCCCAAGGTAACAAAGACCTACAAGAAATCTACTCGGAGACTCATTTTGGCAAAAGAGTCTAGTGATACCGAATTAGAGGATGCAAGCAAATTCCAGATTGTCAAAAGCAAGAAGGTAAACATACATAGTGTTGAAAACTTCTGTGCTAATCTGAAAGAATATGGTAGATTTGGAGGATTTAGATATGTCAAGTATGTAACTAGGAATAATGATGAGGAGAGACAAATTGAAGAAGTTGTCATCTGCACACTTCTAAAGTTCCGGTTAGCTCCATTGGAACTAGCTAAGTCACTTCCAAATGAACTGTATCTGCATATTGATAATAGGTGGAAGTATGCAATGGACTCAGAGAAACAAATCAGAGAAATAAGTCTAGTCCATCTCTTATCTAACACGTCAGTAGCTGAAATAAAGGAACATTTGACAACCTGCAATTCAAAGTTTCTTGTCAAACAAAGAGCCTTAAAACTGATGAATGGGCTATATATTCAAGTTGAAAATGAGACTAAAGAAAAGTGGCAGGAAATCTTTAAAATCAAGGATGTCGGTGAGCAAGCTATAGTTGACATTGTCGATGTCACCGAGCAAGGTCCTGATGTTATCGAACAAGACCCTACTAACACCATTCATATAGATGAAGATGTCATGGATACATAGGCATCAGAATAGGAAATGATAGAAGGCACTGCATATGCAAAACTTGTATCTAGTGAATCAGTCTTGGAACAAGTTTAGTCTTATCCACTGGTCAAGCAACCTATCTCAACCGAAACTCCTCATGACACGGAGCAAGGCACCGAAGGTTACAAGTCTATAGTAGGAGAAGGTACTACTCAAGAACAAACATCTCAAGCACCTTCTAACACTGAGACACCAAGTACCGAGACACCACAGGACTCTACAGAGGCTAAAGTAACCGATCAAAGTATTGCCTCTACCGAGCAACCTACCAAGGGTCATCAAGCCTCACAAGCCATTGTCTTAGTTCCATTGGTGAAAGGTAAAGAAAAGAAAGTGAAAAAGCATAGTTTTAAAGTTGATTTGTCAAAACCAATAGTGTTGCCCAATGTAGACATAGCAAAATTCAAGGGGCAAGCACTCATTGATTTCGGTGAACTGTGCAAAGCAAAGGCCGAACAAGAGAAGCAAATAGCCATTCAAAAGAAAAAGAAAGTACTTCAAAAGGTAAAAGCACTCCTAATAGATATGCTACCTGAAGCTAAAGTGTCAACTGATGCAACCATCCACATTCAACTAGATGAACTCCTAACAAAGATAGAGACATCTGGAGTAGATGCATCGGAGTATTTGAGCAAGCTAAAAGACAAAGAGCTCACTGCAAAATTGATAGAAGAGGTACAAAAAGCCATAGCTATTGGCAAAGTTAAACTTGTCAAATTTATTACTGAGTTGACTCCTCAACTCAAGCACATTCATTATTTATTTCAGAAACTCTGTACATTTTCTTTATTCATTAAAAACATTAAGAATAAAACAGAGACAATTGAGAAAGAGATCACGGATCTCTCAAATAAGTTGACCACAGAGCCAAATTTAGTTCAGAATTTTTATACAAGGTTACAACAACTCATGGCTCAACAATTGGACCTAAGAAATGAAGAACACAAGATTAGGATGGACATAATGACACTTCAGACATTATTCCTTCCCCATCTTTCATCCATCCAAGAATAGATCAACAAAGCCACATCTCTATCTACTACACAAGAGGGAAGCACTCTAGATGGCTTAATATCGTTATTGGCTGATATTAAAGCACATAATTCTTTAATGGACAGTGTAAAGAATGCCCTCTCTATTGCTCTCACCGATGCCTGGACCAAGTACAAATCCATTTTTGACCAGTTACCACCCTTGAATGGTAATTAAGTTTTGATGTTTGTCAAAAAGGGGGAGTGATACAATACAATATTGGGGGAGTGATATAGTATTCAGAGTATAGTGAATAGGGGGAGTATACCGAGCAGAGTAAGCAGAGTATCCAAGAGCAGTGAACTGAGCAGTATACAGAACAGTAAGCAAAGAACAAGAATAGATCACCAAGCATGCAAAATTAGAGTTTTGTACAGTATATCGATAAGGGGAGTATATCTGGATATATCATATTTTTGACTATTGTATATACTATTAGTATAGTCAAATTTTGCAAGTATATAGATTTTTGAGTTATAACTTTAAAAGTAGTTTTTTTTTGTCAAACACATCAACTAATGTCAAAAGGGGAGATTGTTACTACTTATCAGATTGCCATTAGTTTTATGTCAAAGTTATTCTATATACTCTAGTCGGTTATCTCTACCGAAATATTCAGTCAGTATGAATAGTCCAATCGGTTACAAAAGAAAGTAGTCTCAGAGCATAGTATACACCGAGCTGTCTACTAAGTATCATTACATATCTACTGAGTAGCAAAGATGACACACTGAGTTAATATACACTGAGTGAAACGTGTTACCAAATTCATTGAACTTGGACATGCATATGAAAACGTGTTACAAGATCGAGGCACATCTAATCGTTATCACATTGAAAATTGCACTTAAAGATTGTGTATGATTTTGAGGTCAGCTAACCAATGAAATATTTTGTATGGTTATTCATTTGATAAATCACATTTGTAAGATCGAAGCAATGAATTAGATCACTATCATAAGAGATCTATTTATACAACATGAATTGAGATCAGAGATATAAGTAGCATGATAGAAAGGATGATACAAAGATATATGAAGCAAGACATGTGAAAGCACTAAGTGTTATGACTGTTATAGACACACACAGGTCACCAAGTTGGTTTTCAGAGAATAGTCAAAGAACAGAGTAAGCAGAAGGGTTTACCGAGTTACTATATGGGTGTGTGGGGGAAAAAGTGACACTAAGCAAACATGCCCTAATCTCACTTTCAATCACACACTTGTGGAATACAAAAGAGCCTAGAGGTATCACACAATTGGCTACTTCTTTTTGTGGAAGAGAGAGCCACGGGCTACCTATTAGGATTTCTATTCTTTTGTTGCAAATGATAGATAGAATGATGCAAGTTCAACTATTAACCCTAAAGTGTAAGTATGAACTAGTAACTTTGAGCACAAGATTGTAGAATTGAGATTTAATGATGAACAATTGTAAGGATAAGAGGAGAAATGTAAATGTGTACCTTGAATGGATTTGATTCTGCAAGATCTGCCACTGAAGCTGGAAGCCTAAAATACCGAAGTTGCTACCTCTGCAACTGCTAAAATTCACTAAAATGGACAAGGACCAGGGCACCCAGTGCCCCTATCCCAGGGACCAGGGCACCTAGCGCCCCTGTCCTACCAGGACTAGGGTGCCCCACGCCCCTGTCCTAGCTTTCTGGGTTGGAATTTGGTGTGAAGTTCTGTCTCGGTCCGCTCCCATCGGATCTGCAACTTGCGACATCCTTCGAATTTGGAAATCTGCACTTATATCTGAAAAGGGTTGTAGGTGGCTATATAGGGTTTTGCCTTAGTCAAACCCCTGCTTTGGTGATTTCCACCTCCACGAATAGCCAAGTTGTATAGTAAAAGTTGTGTGTGCAGACCTTGTGTGTGTGGAAGATCCTAAAATGAAAGTAAGCAAACTAGAGCAACCTAGAAAGTAAACCCTAATTGCTTATACATGATAATGTAAATGCTCCAAATCAAGATGCAAAGAGATCTAAAGCATGAATGCAAGTGATATAATGAGACTTATGCAAAGACATGAAAACAACATGAAATCATACCCAACCCCAAGGGAGGGGTACAAGCCAATCTTTAGTCGGTGATC
Organism: Cryptomeria japonica; assembly: GCF_030272615.1. Taxonomy (NCBI): domain Eukaryota; kingdom Viridiplantae; phylum Streptophyta; class Pinopsida; order Cupressales; family Cupressaceae; genus Cryptomeria; species Cryptomeria japonica. Next base: position 161,852,800 of record NC_081405.1, read on the forward strand.
CCTTATTGCTCTTCAATGCCTTCAAAGCCCTAAATGGATGAATGAAATTGATAGATGCTTGATAGATGGATGTTGAATGTTGTTGAAGTCTTCAAAGATCTGCTCTTTCGCTGCATAGAAGGTCCTTGAAACCAAAAATTCTGGATCCTTTCAAATGAAGAAAGAGAGCTCTTATATATGAAACCCTAGGTCTTAATTTCAACTTTTGGCCAACCTAGAGATTGAATCTCCCACCAATTTCTTGGGGTTAAGATTTATTTTATGATTGGATCGCGCTCCTAAAATTTTGGGAAAAATGTCCAGGACCGTGTGCACTCCGGGCGCCATGGTCCTCTCCGGGTGCCATGGTCCCGACAACTTTTCACCAAATTTTTAGGGTCGTTGGATATGATGGTTTTAGAGCGAATCCCGAAGTTACAGGTGATTTCAAGATGTTTTGAGCCCCAAAATCAAGCCCCCAAGTTCAAAATAGGACCTAATTAGGGTTTTTGATTAAATGATGTATTGGAGGAATAAAATGAAAGGGGCACACTTTAATGAAAAGGGCCCAACTTTATGATATGGAAGATGATAAAATAGAACCTTAGACCTAATTAATTTAATTAATTAAGTGCTAAAGGGGAAATGCAATGCAAAATGCAAAATGCGCCAAGGCGGGTGCTAAACTAGGTGTGAATTTGTACCACTTTAGCAAGTGCATACAATTTACGACGCTACAATGGGTTACCGAGGTATGCTACAAGCAAGGTAATCTTATTCTAAGCACATAGAATCTGGTATAACATTCCAGATGTAAAGTTACAGATATTTGTAATATTTATTATAAAATTTTGAAGTTGTAAGAGAAACCTCTAACAGGGTAAAAGACTCTAATCAAGTCTATAAATTGTAAAGCCTCTAACCAGGTGCAGCATTTTAGATGAAGTGTTGTAAAATCCTTTAGCAAGGTAGATATAATAGATCTTGTTACTCCTAATAGGGTATGCTATCAGAAATAGCTAAGCATGTAGCTCTAACCGAGCACTCTTTATTATTGCAGTAGTGAAGTTGTGGGTACCATCCCCACCGCAGTTTTTCTCTCTAACCAAGAGTTTGTGCGTAATCAAAATATATGTGTTATGGAGTGAATCATGCATGATTGTTATCTATTTGTTTTAGCTTTATATTATGTTACTGCACTATTTAGTTTATGCATAATAGTAAAGTTATTATTGAAGAAATGATTTGAAGTACTAATTCACCCCTCCCCTCTCAGTACATTAGCTTTCCATATTGGGCCTAACATATTGTTCCATCCATAAGTGGTAAAGGTAAAGGTAAGAAGAAGAAGGTTGAGCAAGCACCTCTGGTAATAAAAAGTACAAGAGTGATACGAAGTGTCCAAACCAAAAAGGAACATGTACCTAAAGTGTATGCAAAGAAGGATATTGCATCTAAGAAAAGAGGTCTGAAATTAATTCTCCAAGTAGAATCTGAAGGAATTGATACTGAGGAGGAACCCAAGAAATTGAAAGCAACCAGTAAAGAAGACAAGAAAGTGAAGGAGGTGCCAAAGGCAACTGTGCCTTTTGATATCTCAACTTACAAGCCTGAGACTACCTTTGAGAGGACAATAAAGACATTAGGAAGAAACATATTTGATAATGTCAAAGATCATTTTGATTCATTCAATGAAGATGAAAGGAACAAATTAGTCAATAGGTAATCAATTGTTTGTGCCATTATAATAGATTACCTCATGATCTTGAAAAGGATATCTCTAATTCCTTGTATACCATTCTTTTGAATAAATGGGAGGAAGCAATAACGAAAGAAAAATAAATCATAGATGATGTATTTGTAAAATATTTTCCAGAGTTGTTGTATGCGGGAAAAGCGGGTTGATAGAACTCAAAATGTGAAAAACGGAGCTCTAGGGAGCCTTGCTCACACACCCACAAAACTTCTTGGTGCAAGCTATGGAGTCATGAAGTATGGCTCAGCTTCCCAAGGTTGGTTCCATGGTTCTCTATCTTACATGGTCCCTCAAACCAATGTTTTTGCTCTTAGATCACTGAGCAAAATGGTTTAGGGATGACAAATGTAAGAATGAGAGATGCTTTTGTTGATTTTAAGATGAAATGCATCCTAAGCTATGCATGATCCTATAAATGAAATAAACTAGTTATAAGATGACAAGGTTAGTAAACAAGACTATCCTAGCATACTATATTAGTCTATGATTAAGCTAAATGATAAGGAAAATACTCTAAACATTCATATTTAGATTAATTCCTATTGAAAAGAGAGGCTAAATGATGAGCACAAATGATATATTAAAACTTGCATAGATTTGAGTATAAGTGTGATGCTAAAGACTTGGATGATGAAAAATGGAGGAATGAGAGCTCTATTTATAGCAAAAATAGGGCAATGGATGGCTAGGATTGAAAGATTTAATCAAGGGTTGAGTTTGAAAGTTGGGAATCCATGTTTGCAATTGGCACCAATGAAATGGTGACAATTGTCAACATAAGGTTGGCTGAGAGGAGATGTAAGAAGCATTAAATGCTTGAGAAGACCTCATGGTTACCCTAGGGGTTAAGGGTTAAGGTTAAGTTAGGGTTATCCATTGGATAAAGCTTTTACCCAAAGGATTAACTCTTGTGCAAAGGTTTAAGGATAACCATGGTCAAAGCAATAAATGCTTGATGAGACCCTTGGGTTATATGGAGGTTGAGTTTATGGAAATTCTTTAACCATGTAAGAGGGTTGAGTTAACCATTAATGGTTATGAAGACTTTTGGGACAAATTTGTAAGAGTCCTTCCAAATTTGGGGGTATTCAACAAGTTAGCTTGTTGAATGGATAAAGGCTTTAATGCCTTTTGAAGACTTTACTCCAAACTTGAGAAGTGAACTCCTCAAATTTAGGGAAAAGGGATAATGGATGGGTTTGGGTTAATTAATCAGGATTAGAAGAATCTAGAAGAGGTTAGAAAGAGGGTTAGGATGCAAGTGGGAGGTGTAGGATTTTGTAAGTGGGTGAGGGAAAATAGAATTAATTTAAAATAAATTGCTTTATTTCAATTTGGTTGGAATTAAATAAATTAGATTTATTTAATTTAGGATAACCAATTTAATTAAATTTGAATTTAATTAAAAAGTGGACAGGGGCTTTAACTGAATAAAATGAATTTATCCTATTAAATGGTATAGTGAATTTAATTGAGTAATTTACTTAATTAAAAAGAGAAATGAACATAAAATATTCATTTAGGAATATGTTCATTTTTATACGTCTACAGTTGTCAAAGGATGAGATGAATGAATTGGTTGATAAGTGCAAAGTTCATTTTGCCTACAAAACAAGGAGATTGAAGCTAATTAGTGGAAAGGTGCAACCTGTTGAGACTGAGACTCATCGGATTTCTTGTAATATCCAACACATGGATGATCTTATACATTCCTCTGAGGATGAGAAATATATTGTTGATCGACCTGAAATGGATGAGGAAGAAATTGTGCAAGTTGATGTTGTCTATCCTATCAAGAAGAAGGATGAGACTATTTTCCAATGAGTCATACTTATTGATGAGATTGAGGATGCTATAGATCTATCCGGAGACATTATTGCACCAGATATGAAGCCACCTGAAGTCATTGAATCACAGGTTACTTTAGTTGAGAAACCGACAACTCAACCAAGAGTGGGTATTCCACCAGTAAAGGAACCACCAATGAAACCCCAACTACCATTGGTTTCATAGGACACTCAAAAGGAATCTGATGAAAAAGTTGATACACAAGTTTCTGAAAAGGAAACAGAAAAAGGACAAGAGAAAGAAGAGATTGTTAAGGTAACATCTTCTGAATCGGTAAAATCATTAGCCATACAGCAGATTGATGAAGATGATGATGACTCATTAGGCATCTCTAGGCCTATAATTGTTGATAATATGAGTGCATCTGAAATGATGAAGATTACAATTGTCATGCATTCTAGGGAACACAAGAAGAGGCTTAAAGAACAGAGAATGGAAGCTGAAACCATTCACAATATAATGGATATTATGACAAGTCTACTACCAGAAACTGCAACAAGGCATTTGACAACACCTATTAGCAAACTTGGTCAATTAGTTGTTGATGCATCTGACCAAATTAAGTCCCTAGAAGAAGTAGCGCAAACATATGCTGAGAAGAGTTACAGGAAGAAGCATGGAGAGAAGCGTATGAAAGATTGATACAGGAAAAATAGCTCTATCGCTTAATAAATATTTATTAAGAAAACCTATTGAAATGGGGGGGAAATATCTTTCTTCTACTTCTAATGTTTCATTCTTTTATTTTGATATCAATACTAGGCGAACTGAAATAGAGCAAGAGCTAGAGAAGATATGCAATGCATATGTACCACTTCAAGATTCTATTTTTGCTTTTAGAAAATCTGTGGATGATTTGCAAAATAGGTTAGATACCTATGATCTTGAAAAAGAAAAAAGACTCCGGTCACTAAAGGAATTGAAGAGTCTACTCACATCCCAAGTGGACATACTACAAAGAGCCTACAAGTAGGCAAAAGCTATTTTGGCTACTCTAGAAACATGTACATTTGATTCAATGGAAGAGTTTCATACTTACATTATTTCTACACTTGAGTTCACTGAGAACTTGCTGGAGACATGGGAACATGCTTTATCTCAAATGAAAATAAACTTTAATGCTATTTTTATGAGACTAGCCATACACAAATCTTGATTCAATTTTTCAAGTTTTTGTATATGTACAACATTTTGATACAGGCTTTTCTATATATATATATATAATAGTTCTAATACTTAATGCTAAGTACAGATGCCAAGATAATAAGATAAGAGGGGGGGCGGGTGAATCATACAAACTTAATCTTCCATAAAAACAAGAGATTCACCCTCGGTAACATATACTTCAACAATATAACCAAAACTGCTAAACATGCAAACTCATAAGCATATAAACATCATAACACTCATAACACCAAATTCAACGTGGAAACCCAAATAGGGAAAAACCACTATGGGATTTCGGACCCACTAAGAAATATACTCTTCTAGAGTATGCTCGGTTAAAAGCAAATCTTGTTAAAGATTACAAACACATTGCTAGATGTGACCTGGTTAAGGGATTTCCCTTAGATTTGTTAGGATCTTTACCTCATTAGAAGTGACCTTGTTAAAGGATTTCAAACACTCAATTAGAATGTCACCTTGCTAGAGCGTTTTACAAATAAGACTATTAAGTCCATTCAGTTAAGAGATTTTCTGTCACTTCACAAAATAACAGTAATAAAAATCTATCTGCAACTTCACATCTAAAAATGATAAAGCAGATTCTTATTTTCTTAATACAATAGGACTTATCTTGTCCATCTGTTGGGCTCTATACTCTGTTATTCAAACAGGTCTTCAAGCTTCAGTGCTCGGTAATCACTATGTAGCATCCCTGTGCATACACTTGCCCGCATACATTGTTTATCAACAGTTCCTTATTTATAAACAATTTGCCAACCGCCTAATCTCCTTGATCACATATCTCATGATCAATCATAGCCATCAGATCTTCAAACTTGACTAGGTTCAATGTATCCTTCGATCTAAAAATGTTTTACCCTGCCTTGGAACTTGCATACATTTCTTGGAACTTGTGCTAGGGTATTGCGGTTCAATCTAAGTTGTAGATCTTCCTGTCGATTTTCCTTTGCCATAGATTCTTTAACCAACTTCATGCATGGCATACCAATCATTTAATCATAGCCAGCTCATCAGCTTCCTTCATTAAATAATGCTTTTATTCATTCAATGCATTCTGTTATTACTCGGTTGCAACTCGGTAAATAGTGAACTTCACTTGGTAGACATTCTGCCTTCATTAACCGATAGTGATAACCTTCGGGTTTACTAACTAGGTTCCTTAGGGTTTACCGACTAGGTTCTTTGCTTGGTAACATAGTATAGTTTTAACCTTACAATCAATAACATATGTAGGATATCAAAATAATCTAAATATCATGATCTCATCATTGTCTAACTTGGTAATAGTTGCCCATTGAATAACTTATTCCTCCCCTTTTTCATCACATTCTTTCCGTGTCTTTTACCGACATCTTTATACTCATCAAATCATACTTCTTAAGATATGGCAACATTATACTGAATTAGAAAATCAATTTCTTGACATCAATGAAAAAATAATAATATTAAGACAGTATACATCCTTAATCAGTTATATCCATAATCATCAACAACCTTCTCAATATCCTTATAGAAATGCCAACAATCTCTTATTGTAATTGGAATTCCAACAATCTCGCTTTCTCTGTTATAATGCCAACAATCTCCCCCTTTGGCATTGATGGAAAACCCAATTGATTTGACCTGATAAATTCGGATTGCTGTGAGATTCTAACATGCTGAAATTCTCTCCCCCTATCATTAGTCTTCTCCCCCATACAATGTTCTTCTCCCTTTTTCTTCATTCTTCTTCCCCTTTGACAACAATGCCAAAAAGTAAAGAACTAAAACATAATTTTTTCCTGTATGAAGTGATTTCTTGCTATTATGTGTCAACTTAGTCTCAGTCAGAGCATTTTGACTTCAATTCCTGTTCCCTATTATTGTTTCCTGCACACCTTTAGAAAACATCCTAAAGTGTGTAAATCAGCATCAATCCACACATAATATTCTGTAGATTCATCAAATTGATGCTTTCACCAAACTCGGTTAGTGAATGGAAGATAGGGGTAGGACCCCTAACTTACTTATGAGATACTCAAAAGTGTCCCTTGGTAGTGGCTTGGTGAAGATATATGCTATTTGTTCCTTTGTGCTAACATACTCCAACACCACTTTCTTCTCTTTAGCTTTTTCTCTAAGATAATGATATTTGATAGAGATGTGCTTTGTCTTAGAGTGCATAACAGGATTCTTTGAAATGTTAATGGCACTAGTATTGTCACAGAATATAGTTACTAGCTCGGCAACTTTCTCATTTATGCCTTCCAACAGTTGTTTGATCCATTCTATGTTGGTACAATTCAATGTTGTAGCAACATATTCAGCTTCTGTTGTTGACTGTGAAACACATCCTTGTTTCTTGCTAAGCCAATTCACTAGTCTTTCTCCTAAAAAGAAAGCTCCTCCACTTGTGCTTTTTCTATCATCAATGTTGCCTACCCAATCAACATCAGTATAAAATTTTAAATCAAAATCATTTCCGTTCTGATATACTAAGCCATAATCCTCAGTGCCTTTCAAGTATTTGAAAATTCTCTTGATTGTTGTCATGTGTGTTTCCTTAGGATCTGCAGAGAATCTTGCAACTATACCTACTGCATGTACTATGTCTAGCCTGCTGTGAACAACATATTGTAGCTTTCCAATCATAGATCGGTAAGTGTCTCATCAACAGATGTAGATTCATCATTCTTTGATAGTTTATAGTTGGTAGTCATAGGAGTACTTACTGGTTTTGAATCCTCCATTCCAAATTTCTTCAAGATTTCCTTTATGTACTTGGATTGAGTAATGAAAATCTCATCTTTCATTTGCAGTATTTGTAAACCTATAAAATATTTTATCTCACCGATTAATGACATCTCAAATTCTTTGCTCATTTCATTTCCAAAGTTCTTGCACAAAGAGTCATTTCCACAAAAGATAATATCATCAACAAATATGGCTGAGATCAGTATTCCATTTTCATCATTCTTCATGTACATGTTATTGTTTTCACTTGTTCTTATAAAACCAATCTTGATTAAATAAGAGTGCAATCTTTCATACCATGCTCTAGGTGCTTGTTTCAGACCATATAAAGCTTTGTTCAATTTACATACCTGATCTTTATTCTTGTCTTCAACAAATCCTTCAGGTTGTTCAATAAAAACTTCTTCTTCTAATATACCATTCAGAAATGCAGATTTGACATCCATTTGATATACCTTGAAATTCTTGTAAGCAGCATATGCCAACAATGTTCTTACTCCTTCAAGTCTTGCTACATGTGCAAAAGTCTCACCATAATCAATTCCTTCTTCTTGGGCATAACCTTTGCAAACTAATCTTGCTTTATTTCAAATGACCTCACCTTTTTCATTCAGCGTGTTTCTGAAAATCCACTTTGTACCAATTACATTTTTGTCCTTCGGTCTTGGGACCAGTGTCCATGTGTCATTCTTGTTGATTTGATCAATCTCTTCTATCATAGCATTTATCCAATCTTCACTGTTAAATTCTTCTTTCACTATTCTCGGTTCAAATTCAGATATCATACATGTGTTTTGTCTCAGTTTGTTCCTTGTCATCATTGGATCATCCTTATCTCCTATAATCTGACTTGATGCATGATGTCTTCTGACATACTTGGCTAATACAGGCTCAGTAGGCTTTGTATGATCTTCTTCATCACTTGGTAATTGGATATTCTCTTCATTTTCTTCTGCAGTTTTCTCGGTAGGACTTGTCGGTTGAACATAGACAAATTCATCATAATCTTCTGGTTCCTTGGAATTTCCTTCATCATTTCTTTCTGCAAATTCATCAATTTTCACATTTGCACTTTCTACTATTTTGTTAGATGATTTGATCAGACATTTAAATGCTTTACTTCTAGAAGAATAACCTAGAAATATTCCTTCTTCACTTTTCTGATCAAACTTGCCATTTCTATCATCTTTGTGTACATAGCATCTACTTCCAAAGATTTTAAAATAAATTACCTTAGGTTTCTTGTCATACCAGATCTCATATGGTGTCTTCAAAGTTCCTTTCTTCAGTTGTACTTGGTTCAGGGTGTAAACTGTTGTGCTTATTGCTTCTCTCCAAAATGTTTGTGGCACTTTCTTTTCAATCATCAGGGTTCTGGCGCAATCCACAATAGATCTGTTTCTTCTCTCAGCTATCCCATTTTGTTGTGGAGTTCTCAGTGTAGAGACTTGTCTTTTTATACCATGATCATTGCAGAATAAGTTGAACTCATTAGATGTGAACTCTGCTCCTCTATCTGATCTAAGACATTTCAGTTGTCTTACTGTTTCATTTTTATCTCTTGCCTTGTACCATTTAAACATTTGAAAAGCTTCTGATTTTTCTTTTAAAAACATAATTGACATCATCCTTGAGTAATCATCCACAAATAATATGAAATATTTATCACCATAATAACTTTGAACTTTCATAGGACCACAAAGATCAGTGTGCACGAGATCTAAAATTCCCTTAGAAGTGTAGGACTTACTTGTAAAGATTGATCTTGTCATCTTACCCATCTGGCATCCTTGGCACAAAGCATTCTCAAGTTTTTCAAGACTCGGTAGACCTCTTACTCGGTGCTTCTTGCTTATTTTGATCAGATTATCAAAATATACATGACAAAACCTTTTATGCCATAACCAGGTATCATCTATCTTTACATATAGACACTTGTTCCGAGTTGAGTCAAGGTGAAATGTGTTACCTTTTGTTTATGTCCCGGTAGTAGCTAACTTTCCATGCTTGTCATGAACTTTGACAATTCCTTTCTGAAATTCTATTCGGTATCTTGTATTGTTTAGTTGTGCTACACTTAACAAATTGTATTTCAAACCTTCAACCCAATAAACATAATTGCATCTTGCATTGTCAAGAAGTGTTATAGATCCTTTACCTTTTACCGGACATGGTGCATCATTACCAAATCTTACATAGCCTCCATCATAATCTTCTAACATAACAAACTTGTGTTTATCACCTATCATGTGATTTGAGCATCCACTACCTATGATCCAAGAATCATTAGTATTTATGTGAGATATTAGGGCTTTTTCTTCATACCTTTCTTCATCTGATCCATATTTGATGGCCACATAAACTACTTCATCTGTATTAGTTTCATCTGATTTATCATCATTGGATTCCTCATCAGCTATTAAGCATCACTTTCTATCTCTTCTTTTGAAGTCTCGGTGTCCTCTGTAATGATTATTTTTCTGTCTGTCATCTCGGTAATCTCTCTTTTCAGTAGAATCTTTGTCAAGACAGTTAGAAGCCATATGTCCTATCTTATCACAATTGAAACATTTCAAAGGTAGTTTTCCTTTATACTTACCTTTGCCTCTCAGTAACCTTCTGGCTAATAGTGCTTTAAACTCTTCTTGCTTTCTAATTTCCTCATACAGTTTGTTTACTTCTTCCATGTTCTTACGAAATCTTTCACTTGCTCCACTGTGATCCCCTTTAGTGTACTTACTCATTCTATCATTGTAATCATCAGATTCACCAATATGAAAAGAACTAAATGCAGACTCAACTTTATTTACCGATGACCCATTGTTATCAAAGTTACTTAACTCAAATGCATGTAGCTTACCAATAGTAGCATCTAAAGAAACTAGCATATTGGGTACATACCTCAATTCATTGATTGTAGAGACTTGGATTGCATAAGCTGGTAGAAGGGTTCTTAATAACTTACTTGTTATATCCTTTTCTTCAATAGTTCCACCTGCTCCTTTGATTTGATTGACTATCTCCTTTAGTCTTGTACTGTACTGGGTTATGTTCTCACCTTCATTCATCCTCATAGATTCAAGTTGCCCTCTTAGACTGTCCACTTTTTCTCTTTGAACATGTTCATCTCCACCATACACAGATATGAGCTTGTCCCACATTGCCTTGGCATCATTGCAGCCTTCTAGATCATTAAACTCTGAGTCGGTCAATGCAGATGTTATTTCAATCATTGCTTGAATATGTTCTTTCTTTTCCTTTACCTCTTCCATTGTCAATGGATAGGTGCTAGGTGTAATGAAATCATTCTTTAGATAATATACAACATATTCTCCAACTCCTGATAGGTGCAACTTCATCCTTTTCAGCCATGTAGAGAAACTTGACTTGTTCAGCTTCAGTGCATCCCTCTTGTACATCTTTGGATCTTTGCCTCAAGTACCTTTAAAATTTTCCTTCCGGAGTCCAAAGCTCTTATACCAATTGATAGTTCTAATACTTAATGCTAAGTACAAATGCCAAGCTAATAAGATGAGAGGGGGGGGGTGAATCATACAAACTTAATCTTCCATAAAAACAACATATTCAACCTCGGTAACATATACCTCAACAATATAACCAAAACTACTAAACATGCAAACTCATAAGCATATAAACATCATAACACTCATAACACTAGATTTAATGTGGAAACCCAAATAGGGAAAAACTACTGTGGGATTTCGGACCCACTAAGAAATATACTCTTTTAGAGTATGCTCCGTTAAAAGCAAATCCTGTTAAAGATTACAAACACATTGCTAGATGTGACCCGGTTAAGGGATTTCCCTCAGATCTGTTAGGATCTTCACCTTGTTAGAAGTGACCTTGTTAAAGGATTTCAAACACTCAATCAGAATGTCACCTTGCTAGATGCTTTTACAAATAAGACTGTTAAGTCCACTCGGTTAAGAGATTTTCTGTCACTTCACAAAATAACAGTAATGAAAATCTATTTGCAACTTCACATCTAAAAATGCTAAAGAAGATTCTTATTTTCTCAATACAATAGGAGTCCATCTGTTGGGCTCTATACTCTGTTATTCAAATAGCTCTTCAAGCTTCAGCGCTCAGTAATCACTATGTAGCATCCTCGTGCATACACTTGCCCGCATACATTGTTTATCAACAGTTCCTTATTTATAAACAATTTGCCAACCACTTAATCTCCTTGATCACATATCTCATGATCAATCATAGCCATCAGATCTTCAAACTTGACTAGGTTCAATGTATCCTTCGATCTAAAAATGTTTTACCCCACCTTGGAACTTGCATACATTTCTTGGAACTTGTGCTAGGGTATTACGGTTCAATCTGAGCTGTAGATCTTCCTATCGATTTTTCTTTGCCATAGATTCTTTAACAAACTTCATGCACTTCATACCAATCATTTAATCATAGCTAGCTCATCAACTTCCTTCATTAAATAATGCTTTTATTCATTCAATGCATTCTGTTATTACTCAGTTACAACTTGGTAAATACTGAACTTCACTCGGTAGACATTCTGCCTTCATTAACCGATAGCGATAACCTTAGGGTTTACCGACTAGGTTCTTTTCTCGGTAACATAGTATAGTATTAACCTTACAATCAATAACATATGTAGGATATCAAAACAATCTAAACATCATGATCTCATCATTGTCTAACTCGGTAATAGTTGCCCATTGAATAACTTATTCCTCCCCTTATTCATCACATTCTTTCTGTGTCTTTTACCGACATCTTTATACTCTTCAAATCATACTTCTTAAGATATGGCAACATCATACTGAATTAGAAAATGAATTTCTTGACATCAATGACAAAATAATAATATTAAGATAGTAAACATCCTTAATCAGTTATATCCATAATCATCAACAACCTTCTCAATATCCTTATAGAAATGCCAACAATCTCTTATTGTAATTGGAATGCCAACAATCTCCCTTTGTTTTTTATAATGCCAACAATATATATATATATATATATATATTTCTTTCCAATTTGGCATTTTTGTCAAAGGAGGAGTAGAAATATGTATGTGTGTTGTGAAAATTTTGTATGATGTATGTAGTAAGGGGGAGTATATGTATATGTGTATAAAAAAAATTTATAAGCACACTTAGCGGTATTACTGTTAAATTTTCTAAGTGTTGTTATCAATGCCAAAGGGGGAGATTGTTGGCTTGATGATTATTGTAATGAATAACTTCATCATATGTTGTCATTGATGAAACACATACACACACATATGTTCATATTGTCTATCAGTGTGACTTCAAAGTTGTTTATATTACAACCGATATACTAGAGGTTTATATTTAACCGATACATGGTGACAACCAATATATGCATGGAGATAACCACTGATTATACTTATCTCGACACCAACATGAAGATCCAATGGAGATTATGAAAGGAACATCAAAGGATAAATAGTTTATATGATTAAATCCAACCAGTATTGATTGTTCCAATGGGTATTCATTGTTATGTGATGAGTTATCACTAGTCTTGATGAGTTATCCTTACCGACAAGTTTTGGCGGTATTTTTGTGATGCACTATGATTGTTTGACCAGATACCCTATACCTAGGTAATTGTGATATGATTTCTAGAGGCCAACATGAAATCTAAATGTCTATATATTGACATCACAATGAATTATTTTGTATGAGAAAAGGAGATATGTTATGTGTAAAGGTAGAAGCATTAAGTTGCAGAGTATGATGGTAAAGAAGTGTTGAGTGCACAAAAGAGGATCTATCCAAGCAATTTGTGCTATTACTATATCACACTACCTGTTGTTCTCTAATCATTGCAATAGTCAAATCCCCTAACCGGGTAAGCTCTAACAAGCTTCATTGTACAAAACCTCAAACCAGGTGATCCATTAGTTTGGATTTAGAAATCCTCTTCTGAGGTTACTCCTTATAGGGTGTAGGTTTTAACTAAGCTTTGGGATCTTTAACAGGATTCTCTCCTAGCAGAGCACTTTGTAGACCTTAACCAGTCAGTTATCTATTACTAAAGATAGTTAACTTATGAGTCCCATCTCACTGTGGTTTATACCTATTTGGGTTTTCCACATATAAACACTTGTGTTATGGTGGATGTTATACTTATTCTAGATGTTGTTATATCATTTTGGATTGTATGCATATTGTTTAACAAACTTGTTAATTATTTCTACCAATCTGTGTTTAAAATAGTTTTGTTTTTGGTGTCACTAATTCACCCCCCCCCTCTTAGTGCTTTACAAGTCCATCAAAATATTGAGCCGATATGTTTGTAATCTCAATGAGATTTGTAGGTTTTGTGTTGTGTTATCGACCTATTGAATTTTTTTTAAGGTCGATGAGTTATTTGTAATTGTGTTGGCAAATTTGGTTGTGTGATTGTTGCCAAACCAGAAGGTGTGTCTGCAGAATGTTGTGAAGGTAGATAGGAGCAAAAAAGGATCTGATTACACAAGGAAGTGTTATTTCAAGATTAGTAAAGAACCTATTGTTCTCTAACCAATACAATAGTTAAATCCCTTAACTGGGTAAGTTGTAATAGACTTCATGTTGAAATCCTCTAGCTAGGTGATCCATTAGCTTGGATTTGAAATCCTCCATCGAGGTTACCTCAAACATGATGGTATGATGAATCAATAAGGATTTGGACAACTACTGAGAGGGAGGGGGTGAATCAGTAGATAGAAAACTAACTAAACTTTCACCAAACTCAAAAAAAACCTCTAAAGCCAAACTCGGAACTGATTGGCTCAAACATTGAACTACAAATTGCAATATCACTATCAAGTATACCGATTGACTATTATAATATTATAACAACTCTAAAACTCTCAAAAAAATTTAACAAAAACATTCAAATACTTTACTAACAATAGTAAAAGCACATTTAAGATTGCTGATGGTGATCTTATCATATCTATGTGGATTTAGCAGTTAGGCAAACTAACCATAGCAAACATAACCACAAAAATATTCATCACTTGACACAATGATTTTGATGTGGAAACCCAAATGGGAAAAACCACGGTGGGGATGAATACCCACAAGTATTCTAAACTCTTCTGAAGTTTGCCTTGTTAGGAGTCAAGCCTGTTAAAGCTTTACAAAAAGTCATGTTAAGAACAGACCTTGTTAGGGACCACCCGGTTAAGGGATTGACTATAATGCCCTATTAAAAGAAATACCCTGTTAGGAGTAACCTTAGTAGAGGATTTGAAATCCAAGCTAATGGATCACCTGGTTAGAGGATTTAGATAGCACTGAGCCTGTTAAAGCTTACCCTATTAATGGATTTGACTGTTTTAATTGTTAAAGAACAACAAGTGTTTGTTGATCTAGTGAATATCACTACTCTAATTGATTAGATCCTTTTCATGTTCTTATCTTCTTTCACATATACTACAGATACACCTTCTGGTTTGGCAACCAATCACACTTACACTTAACCAAAATTGCCAACACTACAACAAAACAACTCATCGACCTTATAAGAAAAACAATAGGTCGGTAACACAACACAAACCTAAGATCTCATATAGATTATAAACAAATTAGTTCAAGTATGACCATTAGATTACATAGGAATTATTGCACATGATTCAAGACAACCTTGATCTCTCCTTGATCATCACTTCATCAATCCTTGTAACTCGTCACACAGTTTCTACTTCATGCAATGTACTCACTCATTCCCAAGATAAAATTGTTGTCTCTATGCACCAAGAACCATTTGAAACTCTTCACATACAATATGCAAATATGGCATAATCATTACCTCTTACCATTTGATCATAAACCAATACAACCGATTCACCAAGCTCCATTAGTTAGGGTTTGGCACATCAACAGGTAGGGTTACTGATTGATCTCACTAGTGCTTCTTAAGTAATATCAGTTTCCTTCACTAGCTCACCTACCGGTTGCAAAATAATATCATAATAACATCATTATCGGTTATAATTGATATAATGACAACATAATAGTTCATCAATGCAATCTTCATGTAAATTCCAATAATCTCCCCCTTCAAAATTGATGGTAATACAAGTATAAATACCCTTGATTGTGATGATTGTGTATAGGAATCCTGGTTTACATTTTACCATGTACTCTCCTTCAACAGAGTATTCATGTCTTTAGCTGATAGTTGGCTATAGATATTTTCTCTATCAATCATACAATTATTCTCCCCATAATCATATAGTTCTTCTCCCCTTTTGACAATAATGCCAAAGTGAAAGTAAAACATGAAGTGTCATACTTCAGTGTTCTGCATCAACAATCTGCAACTTGATGCTCCCCTTGTGAAATAACTCTACTCTACACCAATCTTGCTACAAGATTCTTCAATTAGCTATGGTACTGATGTATTCAACATCAGCTAAATTGACCTCATGTAGGGGCACCACCCCTAGCTGAGCTCTAAGATACTCAAAAGTACTCTTAGGTAGAGGTTTAATAAAGATATCTACTAGTTGCTCCTTGGTAGATACATGCTCCAATAATACATCTTTACTCTGCACTTTCTCCCTTAAGAAATGATATTTCAGCTCAATATGTTTAGTTCTAGCATGCAACACCGGGTTCTTTAAAATATTTATTGCATTGGTGTTGTCACATAAGATCTTTACTCGTTCTATAATCTTCAGCTTGAATCCTTCCAGAATGTGTTTCATCCAGATTACCTGGGTACAATTCATAGACACTACAACATATTCAGCTTCAACAATGGACTTTGATATACAACTCTTCTTCTTGTTTCTCCATGATACAATTCTTCCTCCAAGAATGAATGCACCACGAGTTGTGCTCTTCCTATCATCAACATTACCTACCTAGTCTGCATCTACATAAACCTTCAAATCAGAGTTACCTACATATGGATACCATAATCCATAGTCAATAGTACCTTTCAAATATTTGAATATCCTTTTGGTTGCTATCAAGTGTTCTCCATTGGATTCTTCTAAAATTTGGCAACTAAACCAACTACATGAGCAATATTTGGTCTGCTATGAACAACACAATTCTATTTCCCCATCATTGATATTTAATCCTTTTTGTCAATAGATGTGGCTTCATCATCCTTAGACAACTTACAACTTGTAGCCATTCGTGTCCCAATTGGTTTACAATCATTCATTCCAAATGTCTTCAATACCTCTTTCACATATTTAGACCGTGTGATAAAAATACCACTCTTCATCTACTGAATTTGCAAACCTCTGAAATTTTTTATCTCTCCTACTAGAGACATTTCAAATTCACTTTTCATCTCATTTGAAAATTCATCATTCATGTCATCATTGCCTCCAAATATGATATCATCTACAAACACTTCACTCACTGGTATCTTATCTCCTTCAGATTTGAGATATATATTGTTGTCTTCACTGGATCTTTGAAAACCTATCTTCATTAGGTGTGAATGTAGCCTTTCATACCATGCTCTCGGTACTTTCTTCAAACCATATTGTGTGTTGTGCAGTTTACACACCATATCCTTTGCATCAGTCAAAGCATAACCATCTAGCTACTCAATATATACTTCTTCTTCCAGTATTCCATTTAGAAATTCTAACTTCACATCCATCTGATATACTTTGAATCCCTTATATGTTGCAAATGCAAGTAGAGTCCTAACACCTTCCAATCTAGAAACTGGTGAAAATTTCTCACCATAGTCTTCTCCTTCTTCTTGTGCATAACCTTTGCATACCAATCTAGCTTTGTTTCTGACTACTACTCCATCTTCATTCAGTTTAATCCTGAATACCCATTTAGTACCTATCACATTTTTATTCACCGGTCTGGGTACTAGAGTCCATGTATTGTTCTTCTCAATTTGGTCAAGATCCTCCTCCATAGCTTTGATCCAGTGATCATCTCCAGATGCTTCCTTAGCAGTTCTGGGCTCAATAATGGAGATCATACAATAATTATCTCTAATTCTTCTTCTGGTTAACACTCCAACATTTTTATCTCCAATAATCTGGTCAGGATTATGATTAAGTCTCACATACCTTGGAATGACATGATCAATATCTTCAGGTTTTTCTTCCTCACTATCATCATCTTCTTATGAATCTACCTGTTTCAGTTGAACAAGTACTACAACATTCACTTCACCAACTTCTAACTTCAGTGGTTCTAGTTCCAAAATCAGAATGTAAGGTTCATCCTTCTTCTTTTCCTCACTAGTTTCATTTGAAACTTCAAGAAACTCATCCACTTGGACATCAACACTTTCAATGATTCATTGTTTCCAGTTATTGTTCAACTTCCAGCACCACCCACCAGACTCCCAGGTGTAGAACAAGGTAGAACACTACTAGGATGGAGATCAATATGAAAGATAGCCAGCAGAGAGAGGAAAGCAACGACTTGAGGGAAGCGGCCAAGGCAATGATGCTCTTGGTTCAGAATGCTGAGGAATCTATTAAAGTTTTCAATTAATTTGTAATGCTGGGTTTGGAGCCAACTTCTTGTTGGATTCTTGCTATCTTTTTCTTAGCTACTGGTTTTTGTGCTGGTTTTTTGCAGCTGTTTTATTTTGTCTCTTTCATCCTCATCTTTCAAATTGTAATCAAGTTTCGGGTCCCCTAAAACCTATTTTTACTTAATCAAAAACATTTGTAGGCCTTACTCTTAGTGGAGTAACTGTCATGCCCAAAATTTAGGGCAAAAACGGAATGATTTTTTTCTTTAAAATACTAATTAATTAGCAAGTTCGCTCACACGACAAGCATTAATGTATTTGCCATAACTATATTTGAGCTAATTCTGATACGAACCAAGCATCGATTATTATTTAAATTTTATTTGCGGAAATCTAACTGGTTTAATTTTATCTTCACAAGATACCTAGTCGTTAAATTAATTAAATCAACTCATTTAAGAAATAGGAGAGGAAGATAAATTCAATCTCCAATAAGACTATATAGTCTAAACATACATTTTTAATTAGATAATTATAATAATCGTTTAAAGTGACATTTAATTTGGATCATTCAATCTACAAGGGCAAAATTAATTACAAGTAGCTATTACTCGTCTTTAGAATGCCAATTAAAAATTATCCATTTTAACCTCAAATGGAAAGTGCTTAAATTTCTCCCTTTAATAATCCATTTTAAAATTTAAGGCTCTAATTAAATTAACTAGGGCAAAATTAAGTATTTATCCCACTAAATACATTTAAAATTATAAGATTTAGCGTTATTCCTCAAAGGTATACAAATATTTAAAAACTCTATATAATACATAGTCAAAAAAATATAACCTATGGAAATAAATATATATATATATATATATATATAGATAATCTCCTAAAATATCTCTCCAACTTAATAGCCAATTTGCCCTTCAACCCTAATTAGGGATTCCTTTTTTTTATATATAAAATGGCTCTAAACTAAATGATTTAAAACATTTTTATTTTTTTTTATTACCCTAGCCCTACCCGGGCTAGGGTTTAATATTTCTTTGAGTTCCATTTTTATTTTACACAGGGCCGAAACCCATTGGCGGCGGCCATCAAAAATACCTTGTTGCAAGGTCAGTGGCGAATAGGTTATTAGCGGCCGAGCGGGGGAGGCGGAGGCGAACCGAGCATCGCCCACTGTGCGGCTACACAGTGGAGCGCTGGGCGCTGCCCACTGTGTGCCCACATAGTGGTGGCGCTAGGTGCCGCCCACTATGTGGCCACACAATGGTGGCGTTTTCGGTGCCTCCCACTGTGTGCTCACACAGTGGCAGCGTTTCGACATCGCCCACTGTGTGTTCACATAGTGGGTTGCGGCCCGAAACCCGTGGTTGCCAAAAAAGGCCAAACCCCCTTTTTTTTAAGTTAAAATTTAATTAAAAAAATTATTTATATTTATATATATATATATATATATATATATTTCTCAATACGTTTTATATACAATTTTTTTTTTTTAAAAAACGAAATAACAAAAGTAAATCATTATGTTAAATAATATATATATATATATAAATATTTCGACATATAAACATATAAATGGTAAATAAGCTTAGGCTCTTTTTTTTTCTATTATTTTAATTGCTAATAAGAAAAAAAAGAAGTAAATCTATTGCTAAGCTATTTATCCTGACACATCGGAAATATATATGTTTTATTTTCTTCTACTGAACTTAGGAAATACTATTTAGAAATGCATTATACTTTCTTGAAATATATACATTCATTGATTTCTCAACTAATAAAACAACTAATTTATTTTCATGTTAACAGCAAATACAAATCATGATTTTCTGCAATTAATATGGAGATAAATTCTCAACTAAAAAGAAGAACTCAGATTTAAATAAAATTGATTTTTATATTGCAAAAAAAACAACTATTGCATGCAAATCAAAAGAAAATCCTTTTTTTAAAAATAGAAAATAGAAGCATATCCAGCTTTTTACAACTCTAACAATATTCTGCAAATTTACAAGGTGTTTCTTTATTAAACTACAACAACAAATCTCATGTCTATTTTCAAAATTACAACTTGCTTCTCATTTCTATGAATGAGGATGTATTTCTCCTATCAAATTTAAAACTAATAACTGCAAATCAATTTAAAATTTCTTCAACAATATTCTTCTGCAACCTTTCACTTTTCCTAGTCTTTTCTCCTAGCATTCCTGCATAATAGAAACACAAATATGACCACGGAGTGCTCACCTCCCAGCCTAGGCTAACTGGTAGCCACCCCCGAGCTCGGAGAACCAAGCCCTAGATGGGTAACAAACATGCAAACACATAGAGGACAGAAAATACACACACAGATATTCAGACACACTCCCAACTTGGCTACACAGCACCACACTTTGGTGATGACCTTTTAAGGGTGGTAGTGGACCAATACCCTGAGGATAACTACAAGTATGGAAAACTAGAAGCCACCTCATGGCACAAAAATACATCAAGAATTTCAACCCCTTAATCCTTATGCCCTCCAAAGGCATTCTAGCCTTATATCCCTCCTTATGACCCCCATTGCACAAACAGGCCATGCAGCAAGGGTCACACAAAGATCCCTTGTGATCGCTCTCAAATGAGAGTCTCTCACTTGAGGGTTGTCACTACTACCACCCACAAGATCCTCCTCTCTCCCAAGAGTAAGAGGTCTTGAGAATATTTCCAAAACACAACAAAGCATAATGCAAAAATTCCAAATGAAATTCTAAAACAAGACATTCAAGAACATAGATTTCTTACACCAATCATACTCTCAAACACATACAAGAAAATAGACATTTTAAAGAATAATGAAACCAACCTTAATCTGCCCAATGGTAGTATATTATTTGAGGAAGAGCTGCCCAATCCACGGATCTTCTTCTTCTACCCTTAGTCAAATTTTCTATTCCAAACTATTCTTTTCTTTTCAAAAATTCTCTTGTCTCCAAAAATGGAGAGTGGGTGATTACCCTCAATTTTTTCCAATTCTTGCTTAAGAAGCTCATTCTCTGAGTTCTTACAAGTTTCTAAAAACCAAAAAGGAAAGTAAAGCAGAATGGGAAAAAGACTCCCATTCGAATAGGAAAAATCTCAATTAGATTTAAACTTCTAATTTTCAATTTTCGCACAACTCAAAAAAGCCAATTTTTAAAGCGTCAAAAAGGTCACTTAAAAGTAGAAACTTGCCTAAAATTACCCCTAACCCCTAGGTATACCTTATGGGCTTTAGGAAACCCTATTAAACTACCCCTAGGTGTTCATTTAACCCATTTTAAACCCCCCTAAAGTTTATTTTCGGGTCAAACATATGTTGACCTCTCCAAAGATTCCTTTCCCAAGGTATTTATGACAACACATTATAGTATTAGAAAAAGCTATAGTTGAACACTTTCCCACCAAGAGATAAAAATAAAACATTTAAATTTAAATCCACACTTGTCAAGTGACACAAATAAAACACTTTTACAAATTAAAACATGAAATCGTCTCTTGTGGGTTTTACACATTAAATTTAAATAACACTTAACACTCATGCAGCATATACTATTATGAATAAAATACAACACAAACAGGGTGTTGTCTCTCCAAATAGACAACCCCTGGCTTACGAACATACATAAGTCTAGGTTTGGTTCTCTGTAATTTTCCATGGTCACATGGTAAATTTCCTGCACATCTCAATTTACACATTAGTACTTTCAAATATCCACATATAATATAATTCAAAGGAATAACAATACACATCATCACTTGCATACAATTTTCATTTGCACAGATTAAATACGTCTTTTATCAAGCAATTTCACATAAGCAATTTCATCCCAATTCACATAAACTTAACCATACATCATAGTTCTATTATCATAGTAAAGTCCTGCAAATTTAATAACGACATCTATCATTGCAATATCATCCTATCTAACAATCATGTAGTGTTCTATCTCATAAAGCATATAAGTAAATCATCAAAACATAGCAATGTTATCCAAATCCCGAAATCATATAAGTTCTAAGTCTCAAAATGCATCAAAATAAAGTATCCATAATAGTCTAAATATAAAATCCACTGAATGTCAGACTGAGTCGAGGTGAGGCCTCACACCCTCCCCCTCTAGGCATGAACTTCCTCCTAGAGTTCATCAAAGAGGTGGGGGTACTTTGATCTCATATGTGTTGCATCCTCCCATGAAGCTGTAACCTCATCATAACAATCCCACTGGACCCTAACTTGGTCCAGCTCTCGACCTCAAAGGGCCAACGTCCGGCGTGCCAAAATGCGAATGGGCTCCAAAGCTAGCTGCCTATCCGACTCCACCTGCAAGGCATCCCAGTCTAAAATGTGAGTCTCATCATAGATATATTTTCTCAAAACTGATACATGAAACACATCATGGATGCGTGACAGGCTAGGTGGCAATGCTAAACGGTAGGCAACTAGGCCTATCCTCTCAAGAATCTCAAAAGGTCCTACAAAGCGAGGTGCGAGCTTAGAACCCTTTCTGTAATGGATTGGACTCTTATGCGGTTGCACTCTTAAGAAAACTCTGTCTCCAACCAAGTAGCTACAATCTATCCTCTTTGCATCAACATATTTCTTCTGTCTATCCTGGGCCTCTCTGAGACGCTGCCTAATCAAATCCACCTACTGTTCCATATCCCGAACTATCACAGGACCAATAGCAACTCTATCCTCTATGCGATCCCAACTAAAGGGCATCCTGCAAGGCCTACCGTATAATGCCTGATAGGGTGGCATCCCCAAAGAAGTGTGATGCCCATTGTTATAGGCAAACTCCACTAAGGGAAGATACTCCTTCCACTGGGTCTGATGATCCATGACGTACATGCAAAGCATATCCTCTAACACCTGATTGACCCTCTCTGTCTGACCATCTGTCTCCGGGTGATAGGCTGTACTGAAATTGAGCTTAGTGCCCATAGCTTCCTGTAATGACTTCCAAAAGGAAGAAGTGAAAAGAGAATCCATGTCAGAAATAATCTTGTGGGGCACACCATGAAGTCTAACAATGTCCCACAAGAACACCTGTGCTACTGCTGGAGCTGTGAATGTAGTACAGATTGGTGAAAAGTGAGCTACTTTGGTCAACTTGTCAACTGTCACCAAGATAGCATCATGGAAATGAGAAGACATAGGAAGACCAATGATGAAATCCATGGATATAGTATCCCACTTCCACTCTGGTATATCATGAGACTAGAGCAACCCACCTGGATGGCGGTGCTCCGCCTTTACTCTCTGACACTCGAGGCATCGAGCTACTATCTCAGCAATGAGCTGTCGCATTCCCGGCCAATGATACAATTGCCTCAAGTCAGCATGCAACTTTTTAACCCCGGGATGCACTGCATAAGGAGCTCTATGAGCCTCCATGACAATGAACTCTCGCAACCCTCTGGAGGAAGGTACATAAATGCACCCTCTGTGGCGTAACAGTCCATCGGACTCCAAAGAATAATCCACATATTTCCCTTCTAGAGTAACCTGCGATCGTATTACCTGAACAACCTCTGCATACCATCCATCCTCTGGCAAGTGCTATAGTATACGGTCTCTCAAGTCTGTGCCCATGGATATGGTGTAAACCTCGTGACGTCTCCTACTCAAGGCATCTGCAACTACATTTTCCTTCCCTTTGATGTAGTGAACATCAAAATCATATTCGTACAAGAACTCCATCCATCTCCTCTGACGTGCATTAAGGTTCGGCTGAGTGAAGATGTACTGAAGACTTTGATGATCTGAATGCAACTCGAAGTGTTGACCTAGAAGGAAGTGTCTTCACCTCACAAGTGCATGCACTACTGCTACGAGCTCAAGGTCGTGAGTGGGATAATTAAGTTCATGAGTCTTAAGTTTCCTAGACTCGAAAGCTATGGCCCTACCATCCTACATAAGAACTGTCCCTAAACCCTCTAGAGAAGCATCTGTACAAACCATGAAGTCAGCTGTAGGATCTAGTACAACAAGGATAGGAGCGCTAGTAGGTGCCTTCTTGAGTTCCTGAAAGGCCTTCTCGCACTTCTCTGTCCATTCAAATTTCTTCCCTTTACGCTGAAGAGAAGTAATAGGGTGTGCGACTCTGGAGAATCCCTTGACAAAACGTCGGTAATACCCTGCTAAGCCCATGAAACTCCTGACCTCTATCACACTGGTTGGCGCTGGCCAATCCATCACCGAAAATAATGTGCCCAAGGTACTTGACCTCAGACCAAAAGAAAGCACACTTTGATAGGCTGCCAAACAACTGGTTATCCCGCAAACACTGCAATACCTATTTCAGGTGCTCCTCATGCTCCTTCTCATTCCGAGAATATATCAGTATATCATCGAGAAACACAATAACAAAACGGTCCAGAAATGTATGGAACACCCCATTCATGAGGCTCATAAAAACTGCTGGGGCATTCATAAGTCCGAATGGGACTACGGTGAACTCATAGTGACCATATCTAGTGTGAAATGCGGTCTTGTGGATATCACTTTCCACTATTCTCAACTGATGGTATCCTGACTTCAGATCTATTTTGGAAAAGACTTTGGCACCCTGAAGTTGGTCGAATAAATCATCAATTCTGGGAAAAGGATATCGGTTCTTGATGGTTACTTTATTTAGCTGTCGATAATCCATACATAATCGGAGAGATCCATCCTTCTTCTTAACGAAGATGACTGGTGCACCCCAAGGGGATACACTAGGATGAATATGACCCTTCTCAAGAAGTTCCTAAAGCTGTATTTTAAGTTTATTTAGCTCATTTGTGGTCATCCTATAAGGTGCTCTAGAAACTGGCTCGGCTCCTGGTACTAGGTCTATATGAAAATCAATCTCTCTACGGGGAGGCATTCCTGGTAACTCTGAAGGAAATACATCTGAATATCCCTTAAGGATAGGATGGTCATCGAGCGATGTTTCTTTTTCTTCCTCTTCTCCTCTGTCACTGATAGTGATAGAAAAAAGCTGACATCCCTTCCGCATGCTCCGTTTAAGCTACATTGCGGAGATCATGCGAAGAGACACGGGCCTCTGAATCCTGGTGATAATTATGGGCAAACCGTGATCATCCTCACACTCGATCTTTTTCAGGCGGCAATCCATCTTGGCTCTGTGGGCATAAAGCCAATCCATGCCAAGTACGATTTCGTAAGATCCAAGTGGAGTCACTCTAAGGTCTACTAAAGTGGTGGTCTTGCCAATCTGTAGCTGACATGCCCTAACCTCTGATTCCACTGACACTCTAGCCCCTGAAGCTAATTCCACTTCCCAACTGACACCCTGTCTAGTTGCCACTAGCTTGCAATGCTCCACAACCAATGGAGATATAAAGGAGTTAGTAGCTCCTGAATCAAACAAAATAGATACATTGTTACCTTTGATTATACCTATAGATTCGATAATTGTGGCTTGATGCTCAGCCTGGCGGTTGTCAACTGCTGCGAATACTCTATGGGACCTGCCCATATCACCAACCGTCAGCTCTGAAGTGGCCATCCACTGACTCCCTGCCACCTGTCCCTGAGGGCAATCCCTCACCATATGCCCCATGGCTCCACACGTAAAGAAAGCACCCCGTGCCTAGAACTGGGCACCCTGAGGCCTAGAGATTTCCTGACCTCCTGTCCTACTAGATCCGTTGTACCCACCCCTGGAGGACTGTTGAGTCCCTGCCGGCTGTGTGTACTGCCCTTGTGCTCTCTGATCATGTCTCTGTCCCTAAGTCTACCACTGTTTGGGCTTGGAGCCCTGCTGATACTGTGGAGGCTTCTGCCTCTAGTTCTATGGTGTCTGTTGTGGAGGAGGGGGTTTGGAGAACCCCTGAGAATTTCGGTTGTTTCCTTTCCAATGTGGTTTCTGGAATCCATAAGTCTGAGGTGCGGGATTTTGGTTCTGAAATCGATTCCTATTGTCTTGTGGTCTGACCTAAATTTCCTTGGCAATCAGTGCCTTCTCCACAGCAACCCGAAGGCTCTCTAGAGCGGACATCCTAACAAGCTCAGCTATACTGGCATTTAATCCCCTGATGAAGTGGTTTACAAGAAGTTTCTCATCCTTTAGATAATCTACATAAGGCAACAGCTCAAAGAATTTACTCTCATATTGGGTTACTAACAAGCCTTTTTGTTGGAGATCGTGAAATTTGTCTATACGACGCTGCCTGAAGTGTTCTGATAGGTACCTCTCACGAAACCTCTCTGTGAATATCTCCCAAGTGAGAGTGTCAGGAACTAATCCACATTTGTACTCTTCCTGTCTCCACCAAGTGGAGGTTGTCCCTCTCAGTAGATGAACTACGACACATGCTTTCAAGTTGCTCTCGTAAGAACGCAATGCAAAGCACCTCTCAAGACTCAGAAGCCATGCCTCGGCCTCTACTCCATCGGTAGAACCTCCGAAGGATGGTGGCTGGAGGCGCATGACCTCCCTGATAAGATCCCCTGGATCTCGATGAACTCTCTCAAAATAAACTGGTTCCACTACTGGAGGTGGTCCTGGCATATGCACAGACTCTGGCTCATTACCACCCTGACTCTCTATAGGAATAGGAGCTGGGCTCCTGCTTCGTTCTCTATCAATAGATCTATGGCTCCCAGAGTCATGACTTCTAACCTAAGGGTTCTCTACTGGGATCCTTTCCTGAACTATGCCAATAAGATTCTGTATGGCTGCTAAGAGGTCTCGGTTAGGTTCATTTGGCTGTTCGGGAGGTGCCCCTAGGTTCTCCTCTAGAACCGATGCCTCCCTCACTACCTCTTCGCATGCTATGCGCACACGTCTAGGACCCCGTCCGTGCTTGCGAGCTTGTCGCGTCGTCAGAAGCATCCTATGAGGAAAATAAGGCCAAATAATTAATAAATTTCTTTTAAAATAATATTAATTCAATTAAATTCAAAAGTCTGATAAAATCAATTTAACCAAATAATTTAAATAATCTAAGGTGAAACATAAGTGGAGAAAGGTTCCTAGTGTGGAAACCTGGCTCTGATACCAAAATGTCATGCCCAAAATTTAGGGCAAAAATGGAATAATTTTTTTTTAAAAAAATACTAATTAATTAGCAAGTTCGCTCACACGACAAGCGTTAATGTATTTGCCATAACTATATTTGAGCTAATTCTGATACGAACCAAGCATTGATTATTATTTAAATTTTATTTGCGGAAATCTAACTGGTTTAATTTAATCTTCACAAGATACCTAGTCGTTAAATTAATTAAATCAACTCATTTAAGAAATAGGAGAGGAAGATAAATTCAATCTCCAATAAGACTATATAGTCTAAACATACATTTTTAATTAGATAATTATAATAATCGTTTAAAGTGACATTTAATTTGGATCATTCAATCTACAAGGGCAAAATTAATTACGAGTAGCTATTACTCGTCTTTAGAATGCCAATTAAAAATTATCCATTTTAACCTCAAATGGAAAGTGCTTAAATTTCTCCCTTTAATAATCCATTTTAAAATTTAAGGCTCTAATTAAATTAACTAGGGCAAAATTAAGTATTTATCCCACTAAATACATTTAAAATTATAAGATTTAGCGTTATTCCTCAAAGGTATACAAATATTTAAAAACTCTATATAATACATAGTCAAAAAAATATAACCTATATATATATATATATATATATATATATATTTAATCTCCTAAAATATCTCTCCAACTTAATAGCCAATTTGCCCTTCAACCCTAATTAGGGATTCTTTTTTTTTATATATAAAATGGCTCTAGACTAAATGATTTAAAACATATTATTATTTTTTTTATTACCCTAGCCCTACCCGGGCTAGGGTTTAATATTTCTTTGAGTTCCATTTTTATTTTACACATGACCGAAACCCATTGGCGGCAGCCACGAAAAATGCCTTGCTTGTAGGGTTGGTGGCAAACAGGTTATTAGCGGCCGAGCGAGGGAGGCGGAGGCGAATCGAGCGCAGCCCACTGTGCGGCTACACAGTGGAGCACTGGGCACCGCCCATTGTGTGCCCACACAGTGGTGTCGCTAGGCACCGCCCACTATGTGGCCACACAATGGTGGCGTTTTCGGTGCCTCCCACTGTGTGCTCACACAGTGGCGGTGTTTCGATGCCGCCCACTGTGTGTTCACATAGTGGGTTGCGGCCCGAAACCTGTGGTTGCCAAGAAAGGCCGAACCCCCTTTTTTTTAAGTTAAAATTTAATTAAATTTTTTAAATTTTTTTTTTTTTTATAGTTATATATATATATATATTTCTCAATACGTTTTATATGCAAAAATTTTTTTTGTAAAAACGAAATAACAAAAGTAAATCATTATGTTAAATAATATATATAAATATATATATTTCAACATATAAACATATAAATGGTAAATAAGCTTAGGCTCTTTTTTTTTCTATTATTTTAATTGATTTTAAGAAAAAAAAGAAGTAAATCTATTGCTAAGCTATTTATCCTGACACATCGGAAATATATATGTTTTATTTTCTTCTACTGAACTTAGGAAATACTATTTAGGAATGCATTGTACTTTTCTGAAATATATACATTCATTGATTTCTCAACTAATAAAACAACTAATTTATTTACATGTTAACAGCAGATACAAATCACGAATTTCTGCAATTAAAATGGAGATAGATTCTCAGCTAAAAAGAAGAACTCAGATTTAAATAAAACTGATTTTTATATTGCAAAAAAAACAACTATTGCATGCAAATCAAAAGAAAATCCTTTTTTTTAAAATAGAAAATAGAAGTATATCCAGCTTTTTACAACTCTAACAATATTCTGCAAATTTACAGGGTGTTTCTTTATTAAACTACAACAACAAATCTCATGTCTATTTTCAAAATTACAACTTGCTTCTCATTTCTATGAATGAGGATGTATTTCTCCTATCAAATTTAAAACTAATAACTGCAAATCAATTTAAAATTTCTTCAACAATATTCTTCTGCAACCTTTCACTTTTCCTAGTCTTTTCTCCTAGCATTCTTGCATAATAGAAACGCAAATATGACCACGGAGTGCTCACCTCCCAGCCTAGGCTAACTGGTAGCCACCCCCAAGCTCAAAGAACCAAGCCCTAGACGGGTAACAAACATGCAAACACATAGAGGACAAAAAATACACACACAGATATTCAGACACACTCCCAACTTGGCTACATAGCACCACACTTTGGTGATGACCTTTTAAGGGTGGTAGTGGACCAATACCCTGAGGAGAACTACAAGTATGGAAAACCAGAAGCCACCTCATGGCACAATAAATACATCAAGAATTTCAACCCCTTAATCCTTATGCCCCCCAAAGGCATTCTAGCCTTATATCCCTCCTTATGACCCCCATTGCACAAACAGGCCATGCAGCAAGGGTCACACAAAGATCCCTTGTGATCGCTCTCAAACGAGAGTCTCTCACTCGAGGGTTGTCACTACTACCACCCACAAGATCCTCCTCTCTCCCAAGAGTAAGAGGTTTTGAGAATACTCCCAAAACACAACAAAGCATAATGCAAAAATTCCAAATGAAATTCTAAAACAAGACATTCAAGAACACAGATTTCTTACACCAATCATACTCTCAAACACATACAAGAAAATAGACATTTTAAAGAATAATGAAACCAACCTTAATCTGCCCAATGGTAGTATATTATTTGAGGAAGAGCTGCCCAATCCACGGATCTTCTTCTTCTACCCTTAGTCAAATTTTCTATTCCAAACTATTCTTTTCTTTTCAAAAATTCTCTTGTCTCCAAAAATGGAGAGTGGGTGATTACCCTCAATTTTTTCCAATTCTCGCTTAAGAAGCTCATTCTCTGAGTTCTCCCAAGTTTCTAAAAGCCAAAAAGGAAAGTAAAGCAGAATGGGAAAAAGACTCCCATTCGAATAGGAAAAATCTCAATTAGATTTAAACTTCTAATTTTCAATTTTCGCACAACTCAAAAAAGCCAATTTTTAAAGCGTCAAAAAGGTCACTTAAAAGTAGAAACTTGCCTAAAATTACCCCTAACCCCTAGGTATACCTTATGGGTTTTAGGAAACCCTATTAAACTACCCCTAGGTGTTCATTTAACCCATTTTAAACCCCCCCAAATTTTATTTTCGGGTCAAACATATGTTGACCTCTCCAAAGATTCCTTTCCCAAGGTATTTATGACAACACGTTATAGTATTAGAAAAAGCTATAGTTGAACACTTTCCCACCAAGAGATAAAAATAAAACATTTAAATTTAAATCCACACATGTGTCAAGTGACACAAATAAAACACTTTTACAAATTAAAACATGAAATCGTCTCTTGTGGGTTTTACACATTAAATTTAAATAACACTTAACACTCATGCAGCATATACTGTTATGAATAAAATACAACACAAACGGGGTGTTGTCTCTCCAAATAGACAACCCCTTGCTTACGAACATACATAAGTCTAGGTTTGGTTCTTCGTAATTTTCCATGGTCACATGGTAAATTTCCTGTGCATCTCAATTTACACATTAGTACTTTCAAATATCCACATATAATATAATTCAAAGGAATAACAATACACATCATCACTTGCATACAATTTTTCATCTGCACAGATTAAATACGTCTTTTATCAAGCAATTTCACATAAGCAATTTCATCCCAATTCACATAAACTTAACCATACATCATAGTTCTATTATCATAGTAAAGTCCTGCAAATTTAATAACGACATCTATCATTGCAATATCATCCTATCTAACAATCATTTAGTGTTCTATCTCATAAAGCATATAAGTAAATCATCAAAACATAGCAATGTTATCCAAATCCTGAAATCATATAAGTTCTAAGTCTCAAAATGCATCAAAATAAAGTATCCATAATAGTCTAAATATAAAATCCATTGAATGTCAGACTGCGTCGAGGTGAGGCCTCACAGTAACCAAGAAATATGCCTTCATCACTCTTAGCCTCAAACTTACTAACATATTGACCTCTCTTGATAAAACATTTACTACCAAAAATCTTAAAATAACTGACATTAGGTGATCTACCATACTAGTATTCATAAGGAGTTTTATTCATACCTCTCTTTACCAATATCCGGTTCATAGTGTAGATAGTTGTGCTAAGAGCTTCTCTCTAGAAAGTTTTTGTTACACCTCCTTGTATTAGCATCCTTCTAGCAGCTTCAACAGCTGGTTGGCTCTTCCTCTCTACAATACCATTCTATTGTGGTGTCCTCTATACAAAAAGTTGCCTCTTAATTCCACTATCTTCATAATATATAGTGAGTTCCTCTAAAGTAAATTCACCTCCTTGATCAGTCCTCAGACACTTTATCTTCTTACCACTTTCCTTTTTGCCTAGGGCCCTGAATGCCCTGAACTTACTAAAGGCTTTTGTTTTGTCCTTCAAGAATGTGACCCACATCATTCATGAGAAATCATCAATGAAGATCATAAAATATCTGTCCCCTTGAATACTTTTAGTCCTTATTGGTCCATAAAGATCTGTATGAACCAAATCTAAAAAAATATTCTACTGAGAAGGATTTTCCCTTAAAAGTTGAGGATGTCATCTTTCCTAACTGACATTCCTTACATAGAGTATTCACTGGTTTGTCCAACTAAGGTAAACCTCTTATCGACTTGGAATTACTGAATTTGATAATGTTATCAAAATTTATATGACAAAATCTTCGATGTCAAAGCCAACTATCATCTACTTTAGCAATTAAATAGTTGTTGACTTTAGGATTTAGGTGAAACAGGTTACCTTTTGTCTACTTGCCGGTTGCAATTAGATCACCTTTGCTCCCATAGATTTTGCACATTCCATTCTTAAATTCCAATAGATAACCTCTGTCATTGAGTTGAGCTACACTCAAAAGATTATGCTTTAATCTTTAAACCCAGTAGACATCATCTGCACTGTTCTTTCCATTAAGAGAAATGGTTCCTTTTACTTTTACCATGCAGGGTGAGTCATTTCCAAATCTCACAACTCCTCCATCAAATTCCTTCAAAGTAAGAAATTTACTTTGGTCACCGATCATGTGGTGTGAACAACCACTATCTATGACCCAATCATCAGAACTATCCATGCGAGAAACTAATGCCTTCTGATCAGATGTCTCCTCTTTAATGGCAACAAAGACAATGTCTTCATTAGAATCTCCCTCAGATTCCTCATCAGTGATACCACCATCAACTACAATGAGACAATCTATCTTTCCTTTTCCTTTGTACTTCTTGTACTTCTCACACTTATGCTCATTGTCACCATTAGGAAAATTAGTTGTAATGTGTCCAATCTTGTTACATGCAAAACACTTCAAAGGTAATTTACCTCTGTACTTCCCGATACCTTTGAGCAACCACTTGGCCAACAATGCTTCAAGATCAATCAGTCTATCTTCATCATCAAATTCTCTACTGGATCTAGACTCATAATTGTGAGTAATATCTTTGCTTTTCCTCATAGGTGGGTTAGAAACTGAATCTCTAAATGGAGATTCATATTTTTGGGCACAACCATCACAACCATTTAATTCAAATGTAGTAAGTTTACCAATGATGGAGTCAAGAGTTACCTTAGTTTTATCAATAGACTTTAACTCCTGAATGGCTGCAACTTGGATAGCATAGACCAGTTCTCAATACCTTACTAGCCACTGTGGCATTCTCCACTTTACCACCAACACTCTTGATCTCAACAACTATCTCCTTGATTATTTGACCATACTATTGAATATTCTCACCTTCAGCCATCCGCATGTCATCAAATTTACCACTCAAACTCTCTTCTTTGGCAATCTTCACATGCTCATCATCACTATATATTTCCTCAAGTTTCTTCCACACATCATAATTAGTATTACACCTCAACATACTCTAAATCAAACAAAGAACTGATAATGAATTCCAATGCTTGATTATTTTCTTGTTGCTCTTTCTTTTGATCATCAGACATAGTCCCACTAGGTGCAACATATTGAGTAACAACATGTTCCCAGTATTGACTTCCTAGACTCTTGATATAGATTTTCATCCTATCACTCCATATTCTATATTTTTCCCTATTAAAATTCAGACCTTCTTTCTTCATCATGTTCTTCAAGATCTTTACCTCAAGCTATTAGGCTTAGACACTAGAGGACCTGAAATGCTCTAATACCAATTGATGGTGTATACGTATAAACATGATCATGTTCCTAAATGAATATTTAATGTTCATTTTATTCTTATTCCTCTATTTAGTTAAATCTAATTTAATTAAATCACCCACATTCCTCTATTTAATTAAATAAATTATTCAATTTATTTATTTAAATTCACTTAAGCCCTTTGCATCATTTTATTTAATTAAATCCCTTCTCCCTACTTTTTAATTAAATTTACATTTAATGAAATAGTTTACCCCATTTAAATAAATCTAATTTATTTAATTTCTCAACTTGCAACCAAATTAAAATAAAGCAATTTATTTTAATTAATCCTATTATTCCTCATCCACTTGCATTTTCCTACATCTCCCACTTGCACCCTAACCCCCTTCCTAAATTCTTCTAGAATCCATTTAATCCTAATCAATTAACCCAAACCCATCAATTATCCCCTTTCCCTAAATTTGAGGAGGTCACTTCTCAAATTTGGAGTAAAGTATTCAAAAGGCTATAAAGCCTTTATACCTTCAACAAGCTAACTTGTTGAATACCCCCAAATTTGGAAGGACTCTTACAAATTTGTCCCCAAAGTCTTCGAACCGCTAATGGTTAACTAACCCTTAGTGGCATGGTTAGAGACTTTTTGAATAACTTAACCCTTATCTAACCCAAGGGTCTCATCAAGAATTCATTGCTTTGACCATGGTTATCCTTTTAACCTTTGTACAAGAATTTACCCTTTGGGTAAAAGCTTTATCCATTAGATATCCCTAACCTAACCTTAACCCTTACCTTCTAAGGTAACCATGAGGTCTTCTCAAGCATTTAATGCTTCTTACATCTCCTCTCAATAAATCTTATGTTGACAATTGTCACCATTTCATTGGTGAAAATTGTAAACATGGATTGATAACTTTCAATCCTAGCCCTTGATTAACTCCTTCAATCCTGACCATCCATTTCCCTATTTTCACTATGAATAGAGCTCTCATTCCTCCATTTCAATCCATCCAATCTTTTAGTATCTCATTTATGCTCAAATTTATCAATACATCTAGCTTCTCTTTGTAATAGGAATTAATCTAATAAACATTTTAGAGTATTTCTTTTATCATTAGCCTGAATTATTAACTAGTATATCATGTTATGATAGTATTGCTACTAACCTTATCATCTTATAATCTATTTTACTTCATTTGTAAAATCATGCATAGATAGGATACATTTCATGTTAAAATTAATCTAAAGCGTCCCTCGTTCATGCATTTGTCATCCCTAAGTCACTTTTCTTAGTGATCTGAGAGAAAAGATATTGGCTTTGAGGGACCTTGTGAGATAGAGAACCATGGAACCTACCTTGGGAAGTTGAGTCATTCTTCATGACTCTATAACTTGCACCAAGAAGTCCTGTCGGTGTGTGGACAAGTCCCTTTGAACATATTTTTCACATTTTAAGTTTCATTGACCCGCTTTTCCCACACACATTTATGGCACCCACCGTGGGGATCTACCCCATTAATCAAATTAGTTTTTAAATATAATCACTTTTGCAGGTACACAGGAAATAGGAATCGACGCATAGGGAACATCCCTTAGCACATCTGGGAAATAGTCCAGCACATCTAGCTCACTGTTCGACACATGAGACTCATTTCATAGCGCGTGTAGACCATCACTTAGTGTAGAAACTTTAATAACATTTTTTCTTGTAGGTCTCAACACGGAAAAATAACAGAGTAGTGCATTCAGAAAACATGTCAGTGCATCGGGTCTATCTGATAGCGCATTCCAGTTATCTTGTAGCGCGTACAACCCTTTATATAGCGCATCACAGACATAAAGCAAGAATTAAATTGTAACCAAGATAAAAATTAGACTTGTAGAAGTCCACAAGAACAAAAATCTTTCTAACTATTTTAAAACAGTATTTTGTAGGATTTCTGACATTTTCTTGTAGGGAGGAGCTTAGTTTTATTTTTAGAATTACAAATAGTTTAAATTTTTACTAACTTATTTAAGTTAGTTATAATTTAGAGTCTTTTTAATTCTTGTTAGATAAAATTGAACTCACCTTATTTGGGCTATAAAAAGAACCACAAAAACAATCCTTCTCGCTTTTCCTAGGAAGACAAATTTTCACTTTGAGTTCTAAAAAGAACAAGGCATTTTTTTCATTTTTGCAAACAAAGGTGTTTAAAAATAACTTCACCATCCTTTGGTGCATAAAAGGATCCACTTCAAATTTTTGCAAAGTAAAAGAATCACACATGTCCAAAGTCATTTGCAGCTAAAGAGGGAAGATCTTCCCCTTTTGATTTATTTCTTTTGTTGACCAAACATCAAATTTGCTTTGTTGACCAGTTCCTTTTCATAGATCAGAAAATCATTTGTTTAAAAGGATAAAATAAACACTGTGTTTTTATGGAGAAACATCTCCATATAGAGTTTAACAAATCATTGCAATAAAAGTTAAAAAGAACACTTGTTTGCTTTGCTGCAAAAGTGGAAGGTATATGCTCTCCCCTTAATTGGGTGACCAAAAAGCCAAACCACTCTTTAAGTTTTCTTTACTTCAAGAATCTTACATCCTTTAGTAGGTCTGCCTTCCTGAGGGGTTGAAAAACTCTTAAAGACATTCTTTGGTCGGTGTGAAGGGAACAACCTAAGTGGGGAACGACTTTGAAGCCAAGTGTTCCAACCCACTATAATCAAAAGTGGAAAGTGACGAAAGTCCTTTTCAATGATTGTGCATAGCAATTAGCCTTCCCCTAGTATCCTTGAGATACGTAAAGCCTTTGTTCTAAAGGTTGGGAAGCATCTTGAGGGAGTTTATCACTGACGGCCAAACGGGAAGCTTGATTACGAACTTTAGCATAGAAAATTTGAGTTGAGTTAGTATCCAAACATTTGTAATATCATAGTGCAAGGGTGGGAAAGAATCCACCCCCAAGATCACTCACCATATATCTCCCAACATAACTACTCAATTGTGAATAAATTCACTTTGCGTTAATTTCTAGCAAAAGGAAAAAAAATGGGCGCCCCCTAGGGGGTGACACGACTGTTTGAGTTGATGGAGTATCAAGACTAGTGGGCTATGATATTGCTCATGACCCTTGAATAAAGAGTTCGACTGAATTGCATGTTGTATCTAAACCTATTAAAACATTGAGGATTTGAACACATCCTCCTAGAACATACACTTATTGTTTAGATTAAGTAAAATAGTTGCTTCTTTTATGTCGTGCTTTTAGTTGTTACTTCAGAAAATTATCCATCATCCTTGAAAACTACAAAAACAAACAAAGTTCCAAAAATTGCAGAAAAAACAATCAAGTCAAACTATCAGGGCAATTTAGCGCGTAAGAGAAACTTCTTAGCATGTGGAAACCATCTTTTAGTGCATTCAACCTTCAACTTAGCGCATTAAGTCTTAACATTAGCGCTTCATAGAAATCCAAAGCTGACAATTTAAACTTGGCACTTTTTGAAAACAATCTGGTATGTTGAAGCATCAGCTTAGCGCATAGAGGCCAAACTTTAGCGCATAGAGACCATTAGCTAGTGCAATACCAACCCATATTAGTGCGTAACTTATTAGACCAAGGCAATTTTTGAAGCAACCAATTAGTCTGTAGCAAGGGGTAGCTTAGTGCGTAGAGTCTTTTCTCTAGCACGTGGAAGAAATTCAGTAGTGCATTGCATCTCTATCTTAGTGCGTAGCAAAAATTGAGAAAACAGGGGGCAAAAGAAAGGCCATTTTTGAAAAATCTAAGAAAAATTTAGGAAGCTTTCCTTCCTCAGCCTGAACTTCATCAAATAGAAAATCAAAACAAAGTATCAAAAACTATTCTCAAAAGCGAGTTCTCCATAAAACAAAGTTGCCAAAATCTAAAAACTAGTCGCAAGATAACACATCTCTCCTATCAAAATCAAGAAACCTCATCACAAGTATCAAACAGGTCCATCAATCAAATGAATTTCTATCTAGAAACACACTTGTTTAAAAGCTCCAAGTTGTCAAATTGAGTTTCCATATCAGGAAAGCTCGTATTCCTTATCATTTGATGCACTTCGTCGTGAGGGGGCATCTAAACCTTCATTTGATAAAGTAAAACTTGGGTTTCCAAAGCAAGCCAACTAAATCCAAAACAAATCAAAGGAAACCATTGATCGCTTGTGCATGACTAATCCTCATATTCTGAGAAGAAAGAGTATTTATCATAACACTAAGTTGAGGAAACAACAACTCAGTTCTCTGAAACTTGCTAAATGAAATAAATTTTTATACATCAATCGCCAACTCTTCAAATCTCATCAAATATTCCTTCATCATATTCACTTGTATCTTCAAAATAAAACCAACGAATTTTACAAGGAACCATTGAGAAGTAGAGCATTCTATCAAAAATTAGTATTCAGTCAACGCCTGAATCAGGGAGGAAAGATTAATCCAGCCTTATTCCCTAAAGAGTGCATAACTTACAACATACCCTGATTTAAACCACCAACCCCTAAACAAAACATTGGAGAGGAGTTTGTTCCTTTTGTCATACAAAGCTATTACTAGATGCCTACTGTTACTCGCTCTCAAAAAAACAAACAAAGCGAAATGCAACTAGAGTCCAACATGAATCAAAGATTATCAAATACTTTCGAGTGTCCAAATCTAGAGGACACTGAAATTTCTAAGGAACTCCTCCAAGAGTGTCAAGAAAGCACTTCATTTCAAAAACTTGTGGAAAGACTCATGGAGAATGACAAATAAAAATATCTACTCATGCTCACAAGAAAAGGAGTTAAAATCCCTGAAGACTTTGACACTGATATATTTAAAACAGGATCTCGACATTATGACTATCAAGAACGACAAAGAGAGGAAGAAGCACGTGATCCTGAACAAAACATACCTGAGCAAAATATCCCTGAGCAAAACATCCCCGAGCAAAACATACCATTCCACACACCATTTCAGCTTAGAACTAATACAAGGGAAGAACTCTTCCCTCAACAAAATAATGCACCTTTGATTGCTCTCACTCAACAAATGCAAATGTTACAAAGATGAAAGACATGCAACAAGGGACAACAATGTAGTACTCCTTAACTGAAATTTGTCCTTATCCTTTTGACAGATGGTTAAACATGGTGCCTTTTCCCCCAAACTCAAACATTCCCAAATTTGACAAATATGATGGGAAAATTGATCCCCGTGATCATGTTCGGGATTTTTGTACCATGAGTCTTGAATTCGCCCATGATGACACCTATTTGATGAGGTTATTCCCAAGAAGCGTGGGAGGGAAAACAATGGAATGGTTATCCAAAATCACACCTCCTGTCAGATCATTCGATGAACTAGTCAACAAATTCATAACTCAATATTCCTATAACATTCAAAATGCTATCACTATGCTAGATGTCTGTAATACCAAGCAGAAAAACAATGAAACATTCATGGTATTCCTTCAACGTTGGCGGCATATGGTTTCGAGATATCCTCGAGATGTGCCTGAAAAAGAAAAGATGGACATTTTCATCAACAACTTGAATAGTGAGATGAGTTACATACTTAAGCTTCAATGCATACCATCTTTTGCCAAATTAATTGAAAATGGCATCCAAGTAGAGGAAGCATGTGTCAAGAAAGGAACATTAAAATTATTCAAATAAGGAACAAGTTTATCCAATTACAACAACCAAAACAACAACAACTTAGACAAATCTAGATTCTGGACCAGAAACAAAAACACTGGAAATGAAGGAGGAAACGAATCAAATGATCCAAAATCCAAGCAACCCATGCTAGCGCTATCAAGTAATCCTCAAGCTACAAAGAATCCAAAAGGTGCTAACCAAGGCACTAACACTTATGCACCAAATACCAATCAAGATCAACTCAACACAAACAATGCCAACAATACCCAAAGCAATAACACCAATCGAGGACCTAGCACAAACTCACGAAGTAACACCAACAACTTTCCAAAACGCATTTACACACCACTAGGGCAATCACTGGATTTAGCATTCAGAGAAATCCTAGCAAACAAAATTAACTCCTTACCAGCAGTAAAAAACTTTGAACCACAAATCAAACCACCCTAGTGGAATGACTCACACTTTTGTGATTTTCATCGCAACAAAGGTCATCAAACAAATGATTGAATGAGACTAAAAAACATTGTTCAAGACATGATTGATAGAGGTGATTTAACAGTCGATGGTCTCAAGACAAATGGTGACCATGGAGCCTTTAAGAATCCTCTTCCAAACTACAACAAAGATGGAGGTTCAACATCAAATGATACACGTGGAGCTCATATTAATCATATATACAATAAAACCATCAATCATATATTAGCTGAGGACAATCAAGTCAATGTTATCACAATCAAGGACAAGCGTGAACATGACTCCGTCAATGGAACAACCTGAGCTCAAAAATATGTCTTGAAGGGGCATACGTCAACAAAAAACACCATACCCAAAATTCAATATGATCTAGTCAGTCAACTATGCAAAACTCCTACTCAAATATCTATACTGGAGTTGCTAAAACTTTCACCAAAACACAAAGACATCTTGGAACAAGCACTATTAGAAACAAATGTACCTCAAGATTTGGATACTGACAAATTTCAAGCCATGGTGGCTCATATGAAAGGACCTGATAACCTCACCTTTTATGAGCATGATAATATCTCATTAAGCCATCCACACAATACTCCACTCCACATTTAATTCTTGGTCTACAAGCATCAAGTCAAAAGAGTATTAATAGATGGAGGAGTTGGACTAAATATCTGTACCTTGAAACTTATCCGTGCATTAGGCTTCTCTGAGAAATCTATTGATCCATGCAAAAACATCACTATCAAAGAATATGATGATGAAGAAAGATCATCCAAAGGAATAGTAATGTTACCAATACAAGTAGGACCAATACAAAAGGACACTATGTGCCAAGTCTTAGACATAGACCTTACATACAATATCTTATTGGGTCGACCTTGGATACATGAAATGCAAGCAATACCTTCTACTTATAAATAGTGTGTTAAATTCCCCTACAATGGGCAGGAGATTTCTATATCAGTAGATCATAACCCTTTTCAACATTGTAATGCTATGGGGGAAGCCCAAGATAGCTTGGTTCCACATAATAGAGAAAAACAAAGTTACTTAGCACTAGATCTTCAGCAAAAAAAATATAAATCACTATCTATGGATTTCAAGCAGAAAATGAAAATCAAAGAGCAAGGCATGGGAGAATACTCTTTAGAACCCTTGTGTTTGGCCAACTTACCAACATCACCTAAATCTCATGGATTACCTACAACATCAACACATCAAGCAACCCATACCATCACCAAGTTTGATGGTAAATTTATTCAACTAGGCACTCTAGCACATGAATCAAAGGAAAAAGACATCCTTAGTTGGCTATACAAGGATGAGGAAGAAGGCAGAGTGGCTACTATGGAAGTAGCTATACCAACACACCTTTATCGAAAGGGCTACTTAATCATGCAAAAAATGGGATACAATGGCAAAGGACCTATTGGTAAACGTCAGGAAGGCATCACAAAACCATTAGATCCTCCTTCACAATTTAGTAAAGATAAAACAGGATTGGGCTATGAATACATTCTACCACCAAGGAAGACACCAAGCAAATACCAAAAACCTCAGTAGAAAGCAAAGAAGAAATACAAGGAGAAATCCTGACAAGAGGCACTATTTGAGTAAGTAGAGACTATACGAAAAGAACATGAATAACACGACCGAAAGCAACATCAAGAGAAGGCCATCAAACAAAAGAAGGAAGCATCTACTGCAGAAGCACATCATATTCAAGAACCAATATCTGACAAAGAGGAATCACCTCCTAGTAACATCATTCCTCCCCAAGGAGAGACAATATATGAACAAATACAAAGAGTGGAAGTAGGATCTGACACAGAATCAGAGCACACTATCAAACTTGTTCTCACCCTACAACATACCAGTCCACAACACTGCTAGAATCTAGGATAATACATCTGAGACTGATTCCAATGAATATGAATGGGGCATTTGTTCTAATGTTACTGAAGATATCGGTGAAAATGACAGTCATACACCCATCTCTCAAGAAGAACATGACACAAAACTTAGACTCCTTGAATTTGGTCCACAAAGTATCTATGACACTAAGGAAAATGAGTAGCGACATTACAAGCAAGTCTACACAGAAGATGATACCATCAAAGACCTCGACAAAATCCTTAACTTCTTTAACACCCTGGCCAACCACGATGATACCTCCATCATGACACTTACAGCAGCTGAACTTGATCCACCCAATGACTCCTTACCACTTGTCTTTCCTAACCTCATAGACTGGGATGAACCTGAAACTCATGACATACCAATTTTACCAAGTGATGAATCCATTATCCATTACTTTTGTACTGTTAACTCGGAAACAAAGTCTACCAGTCAACAAAGTAACGACATCTGCAATCAGGGGAGTGCCAAGTCTCTCAATCGCAAAAATGAACAAAATAAAGTATCTACTGCTGAAAACCAGTCACTGGCAGCAATATTTCACAAAAAAGTAAAAATAAAGGACGCATCTGAGGGTGAAAACCTTTTTAAGGCACCTAAAGATGGGAGACTTGACACTCTTCCTGAACATTATTAGGAGAAATTACCTATATTGATTGAGCCCACTCAATCAACATTGGTACTATAGAAGCAACCAAAAACATACACCTTGCAGAATCTCTGACAGAGGAAGAAAAATCAGAGCTTATCTAATTTGTCAAAGAAAAGAAAATCAACTTTGCTTGGTCATATGTAGATATGCCCAAGATTGATCCATAATTAACCATGCATCATTTATCCATTGCTCTAGGAGCTAAGCCAGTCAAGCAAAAACTAAGAAAGATGAATCCACATGTAGCACTCATGGTTAAAACTAAGCTAAAGAAACTATTAGATGTCGGATTTATTCGACCTATTGACTATGTTGAATGGATTTCCAACATCATACTAGTTTCCAAACTAGATGGCAGTATCAAAATATGCATTGATTTTAGAGATGTCAACAAAGCCTCTCGAAAGGATGACTTTCCTTTGCCCAGTATCGACATAATTGTGGACCTCACATTAGGCCATGCAATGTTATCACTAATTGATGGATTTTTAGGCTATAATCAGATTAAGATAACCCCGGAGGATCAAGATAGAACAATGTTTACCTATCCTTAGGGAACGTACTATTGGAATGTCATGCCTTTTGGCTTGAAGAATGCAGGGGCAACTTATCAATGGGCAATGACAACAATATTTCATGACATGATGCATACCTTCATGGAGGACTATGTAGATGATTTACTAGCTAAATCATTTACCCGGGCAGAACATCTAAGCATCTTAGAGAAGATTTTTGATAGATTGGAGAAATTCCAAGTTAGGCTCAACCCTAAGAAATGTGTCTTTGGGGTTACATCAGGCAAGTTACTAGGCTACATAGTTTCAG
This sequence comes from Cryptomeria japonica, assembly GCF_030272615.1. Taxonomy (NCBI): domain Eukaryota; kingdom Viridiplantae; phylum Streptophyta; class Pinopsida; order Cupressales; family Cupressaceae; genus Cryptomeria; species Cryptomeria japonica. The sequence goes on from NC_081405.1 coordinate 161,895,515, forward strand.
CAAGGGGTATTGAAGTGGATCCAGCAAAGGTTCAAGCCATAATGGAAATGCCACCACCTAAGAATATCAGCCAACTCAGATCTCTACAAGGACGGCTCCAATCAATCAAACAATTCATTGCTCAATTAGTAGATAAAAGTCTACCATTCAATCATTTTCTACATAAAAATGTACCATTCAAATGGGAAGCCAAATGTGCATAATCATTCTATCAAATAAAGCAATATCTAATGAACCCACCAGTTCTAGTACCACCAATAGCAGGGAAGCCACTCATTCTCTACATATCAACAATAGATATATCACTGGGGGCATTATTAGCACAAAAAGATCAACAAGGCAAGGAATGAGCTATCTATTACATCAGCAGGACATTAAACAGATAGGAACTCAACTATACATTCATTGAGAAGGCTTGTCTAACAGTGGTATTTGCTTCTCAAAAGTTCAAGCACTACATGCTAGCGCACACAATCAAGCTCATAGCAAAAATTGATCCTCTCAAATATTTACTCAACAAAGCGGCTCTTACATGCAGATTGGCTAAATCGATCATGATTCTCAGTGAATTTGATATCCACTACACAAAGCTGTTAGGCCCAATATGGAAAGCTAATGTACTAAGAGGGGAGGGGTGAATCAGTACTCCAAAACTTTTCTTCAATAATAACTTTACTGTTATGCATAAACTGAATAGTGCAGTAACATAATATAAAGCTAAAACAAATAGATAACAATCATACATGATTCACTCCATAACACATATATTTTGGTTACGCAGAAACTCTCAGTTAGAGAGAAAAACTACGGTGGGTATGGCACCCACAACTTCACTACTACAATAATAAAGAGTGCTCGATTAGAGCTACATGTTTAGCTATTTCTGATAGCTTACCCTATTAGGAGAAATAAGATCTGTTAGATTTACCTTGCTAAAGGATTTTACAACACTTAAACTAAATGTTGCACCTGGTTAGAGGCTTTACAATTTATAGACTTGTTTAGAGTCTTTTACCCTATTAAAGGTTTCTCTTACAACTTCAAAATATTACAATAAATCATTACAAATATCTGCAACTTTGCATCTGGAATGTTATAGCAGATTCTATGTGCTCAAAATAGATTACCTTGCTTATAGCATACCTCGGTAACCTATATAGTAACTCGATAAACCCTTATGTTTACTCTATTCTTCGACTGTTCTCTGAAAACCTTCTCGGTGACCTTTGTGTCTCTGTAACAGTATTCTTACACTCATGCACACACCATTTTAATTCTTAACTCATGTTGTATAAATAGATCTCTTATGTCGGTGATCCATTCATTGCTTCGATCTTACAAACATGTTTTATTGAATGAATAACCATGCAAAATATTTCATTGGTTAGATGACCTCAAAATCATACACAATCTTTAAGTGCAATTTCCAATGTGATAACGGTTAGATGTTCCTCGATCTTGTAACACATTTTCATATGTATGTCTAGGTTCAATGAATATGGTAACATGTTTCACTCAGTGTATATCAACTCGGCGTGTCATCTTTGTTGCTCAGTAGACATGAAATGATACTCAGTAGACAGCTCGGTGTAAACTACGTTCTGGGACTACTTTCTTCAATAACCGACTAGACTATGCATACCGACTGACTATCTCAGTAGAGATAACCGACTAGAGTATATAGAATAACTTTGACATAAAACTAATGGCAACTTGATAAGTAGTAACAATCTCCCCTTTTGACACTAGTTGAGATGTTTGACAAAAACTACTTTCAAAGTTATAACTCAATAATCTATATACTTGCAAAATTTGACTATATTGACAGTATATACAATAGTCAATGAAATAATATATCCAGATATACTCCCCTTATCGATATACTATACAAAACTCTAATTTTGCATGATCGATGATCAATGTTCTATGTGCTGCTCATGATCTTTGCTTACTATCCTATTCACTGCTTGGTTCACTGCTCTTAGATACTCTGCATGCTCTGCTTGATATACTCCCCTTGTATACTATACTCCTTTTGTTTGATACTTTGAATACTACACTCCCCCAATATTGTATCACTCTCCTAATACTATATCATATCACTCCCCCTTTTTGACAAACATCAAAACTTAATTACCATTTGGGGGTGGTAACTGGTCAAAAATGGATTTGTACTTGGTCCATGCTTCGGTGAGAGCGACAGAGAGGGCATTCTTACACTATCCATTAAAGAATTTTGTGCTTTAATATTAGCCAATAATGATATTAAGCCATCTAGAGTGCTTCCCTCCTGTGTAGTAGATAAGGAGGTGGCTCGGTTGATCTGTTCTTGGATGGATGAAAGATGAGGAAGGAATAATGTCTGAAGTGTCATTATGTCCATCCTGATCTTGTGTTCTTCATTTCTTAGGTCCAATTGTTGAGCCATAAGCTGTTGTAACCTTGTATAGAAATTTTGAACTGAATTTGGCTCTATGGTCAACTTGTTTGAGAGATCGATGATCTCTTTCTCAATTGCCTCTATTTTATTCTTAATGTCTTTAATGAATAAAGAAAATGTGTAGAGTTTCTGAAATAAATAAAGAATGTGCTTGAGTTGAGGAGTCAACTCAGCAATAAATTTAACAAGTTTAACTTTGCCAATAGCTATATCTTTTTGTACCTCTTCTATCATTTTTGTAGTGAGCTCTTTGTCTTTTAGCTTGCTCAAATACTCTGATGCATCTACTCCAGATGTCTCTATCTTTGTTAGGAGTTCATCCTATTGAATGTGGATGGTTGCATCTATTGATATTGTAGCTTCAAGTAGCACGTCTATTAAGGGTGCTTTCACCTTCCGAAGTACCTTATTTTTCTTTTGAATCACCATTTGTTTCTCTTGTTCGGCCTTTGCTTTGCATAGTTCACCGAAATCAATGAGTGCTTGCCCCTTTCATTTTGATATATCTATATTGGGCAACACTATTGGTTTTGACAAATCAACTTTAAAACTATGCTTTTTCATCTTCTTTTCTTTACCTTTTACCGATGGAACTAAGACAATGGCTTGTGAGGCTTGATGACCCTTGGTAGGTTGCTCGGTAGAGGCAACACTTTGGTCGGTTTCTTTAGCCTCTGTAGAGTCCTTCAGTGTCTCGGTACTTGGTGTCTTAGTTGCAACATTCTTAGGTCTAGAAGGTGCTTGAGATGTCTATTCTTGAGTAGTACCTTCTCCAATTGTAGACTTGTGGCCTTCGGTGCCTTGCTCTGTGTCATGAGGGGTTTCGGTTGAGACAAGTTGCTTGACCGGTGGATAAGGTTGAACTTGTTCCAAGACTGATTCACTAGATACAAGTTTTTCATATGCATTGCCTTCTATCATTTCCTGTTCTGATGCCTCTGTATCCATGACATCTTCATCTATTTGAATGGTGTCAGCAGGGTCTTGCTCGGTAACATTAGGATCTTGCTCAGTGACATCAAAAATTTCAACTGTAGCTTGCTCACCGGCATCCTTGACTTTAAATATTTCCTACCACTTTGCTTTTGTCTCATTTTCAACTTCAATATATAGCCCATTCATCAGTTTTAAGGCTCTTTGTTTGACAAGAAACTTTGAGTTGTAGGTTGTCAGGTGTTCTTTTATTTCAGCTACTGACATCTCAGGAAAGAGATGAACCAGACTTCTTTCTCTGATCTATTTCTCTGAGTCCATTGCATACTTCCACCTATTATCAATATGCAAATAAAGTTCATTCGGAAGTGACTTAGCTAGTTCCAATGGAGCTAACCGAAATTTTAGAAGTGTGCAAATAACAGCTTCTTCAATTTGTCTCTTCTCATCACTATTTTTGGTTTCATACTTAACATATCTAAATGATCCAAATCCTCCATATTCTTTTAGATTAGCACAGAAGTTTTCAAAACTATGTACATTTACCTTCTTGCTTTTGACAATCTGAAATTTGCTTGCATCCTCTAATTCAGTATCACTAGACTCTTTTGCCAAAATGAGTCTCCGAGTAGATTTCTTGTAGGTCTTTGTTACCTTGGGAATAGTAACACTCTTTGTTTTCTTACTCGGTGAAGCTGCTGATGCTCTAGTCTTAGGTCACTTTGGAGGTGGAGTTGGTGAGGCCTTTGATGTGTCCTGTTTCTTTCTCTTCAACACTTTTCCCTTAGGCAATTCAGTGCTCAGTGTTATAGCTGCCTCTTGGGCTTCAAATTCCTCTTCGGTGATGGCAATGGTGCCTTTGACAGGTGTAGAGGAAGAGTCTTCTTTGAATTTCTTCGATAATGCATTTATCATCTTTGTTGCCTTTCTTGTAGCTTTGGGTACTACAATGCTCATTTTTACCTTTTCCTTTACTTCCTCATAGGTTTCATACCTCAGCTCAGTTAGCATGCCTCGATAATGTAAGAAATGCATCAATTTGCTATTGTGTGATGTCAAAATCAATCTCGTAACCCATCGGTGACAAAGATTGAGTCCTTGGTTCCACAACATTTACATAACAGTAATCAGTGTCAACTTCAAAACATATGTCATTTTTGTATTTCTCCACTAGCTAGGGTGGAATCTGGTACCTGTTATGCATTTTCTCTTGAAATTTACTGAAGTAATCATCCATAATATCATTGCAATTATCACCTAACTTCTTGATGAAGTCATTGATCTGATGGGTGATTGGTCGGTGTAGTTCCCAAACAACTTTGCCGACTGATGGAAAGAATTTTTCAAAATAGAAAAACATGCATACAAGTAATGATCCAAACTTTAGTGTATTAGCCGAGTTTTTTTTCTTCGGCTTCCTGATGGTGTTCAGATTCTCAAACAGGTTCTTCAGCAATACCTCACATAGATCAATTTTCATTCCCTTTTTCACAATTTTGTATGCTAGGTCTACTACTGCATAGGGTACACTGTGTTCCCTTGCTGATTGGAAGAAACAGTAACCTATTACTCTTATGGCAAATTTTAGTTCTTCATCTATGACATTGTTTAGTTTTAATCCTCTACAATCTGATTCCACTACGGTTAAACTGATCAATTCCTTCTGTGATATCATCTTTTGGGCTCGGGCATGATCATAAATAGGGTAACCAGTAATCAGATGAATGAGTTCCTTGGTAATCTTAAATGGTTGCTCTTCTAGCCACATAAAATCATTGCGAACTCTGCTTAGAACAAACTTGACCCACTAGGGTTTGAACACATGAGGATAGGTTAGGGCTTCAGTTAATCCCTTGATCTTGATGGGCTCATACTTGCTATTTAGTTTACCATCGGTACACAACTCATCATAGGTGTCTTTGATTTCAACATGACCAAGTTCTTCAACATGACATTTGGTGAAGAAACTCACATCCTCGACTAACAACACTCTATCCAGGATGAGTGAAAAAGTGGTTTTGTCATCCGGTTTAGATGTAACTTTGGGAGTCAAAGAGTATTTTAGTGAGGGCTTCTCTACATTCTTGACAACAATGGGATCTTGGATCTTAGGTGCCATTTTAGATTTCAAATAAAAGCTAACAAAGAATCCTTAGGGTTTCAGGATTTCAAATGGCAGACACTTCACACTTAGCAAATAATAGCAACTTGATAAGATCAGTAAACCATCTTAACAATGCATTGAGATTGATGTAAATACCTTGAATTTTGCTTTGTAGGAGGTTTGATCACCTTGGATTCGCTTTGCTCTTCTCTCCTGAAAACTTGGTGAGTTGAAAATGACCATGAAGATGCTTTTAAGTACACAATATGCCTTATCGGGCTCTGTGCAGGTTAGGTCAAAAACATTAAATGCACCTAGATCCACTTAACTTTCTTTCCTTTTTTCGCTTTAACCGAGTAACCAAACTTCCTTCATTCACCGACTTGACAGGCTTCCTCTATTCACCGACTTGACAAGTTTCCTGTAAAGTACTTCAAAGGACTTTGATAGAATTTCAAACTTACTATTACATCTTAATTATGCAGATTTGAATTAATTACATAATAAAATAGGAACTGTTAAGATTTAACCTTGATAGAATGCAGTCCCTTCATACCTTTACCAATTAATTTGGAATAGGAGCACCTAACTCGGTAGGTAAGGTGCTTTCTTCATTTGACACAATTTCCTTCTTTTTCTAAATCATCTTTAATTTGTCTTTTATTTTTTCAGTGTCTTTTCTAGGTTGATCTCTGCAATGTCCAACTAAATGTCCAACTTTGTGACAATGAAAACAAGCCATACCAGGATTTCTCCATGATCTTCAGTTGTACATCCCAAACCTTATAAAATAGTTGGCACTTATATGTCTATATCTTCCACAACATTCACACCAGATTCTTGTATTGTAATCCCATGGTACTGCAGAATATTGTCGGTAAGAATGTGTGTGAGTTCGGTAGCTTCTAGCATTTGCTCGGTGTGCATACCACATATAGTTCTTTTGCTTAAACTTGCACTTCTCGGTACTATGTCCATATCTATTGCAATTTTTACAAAACCCTTTGAATTTTGCCTTCTGATAATTGTTTACAGACTTTGTCCTACATTGATTAGATGTGTAACCATATTTATTGCAATTATAACAATAACCTTTGGACTTAGTGACATTCGGTTGCTTACCTTTCCTGATTTGGCACATGTTGGCAGTATGACCTTGATTTTCACAGTAGTTGCAAATAGGCTTCTTTCTTTTGATGTTGTTCTTGTTTCCAGCTTGCTTTGATGATTCTCCTCTCTCGGTGGTATGAATTCCCTTCTTCGTAGAGTCTTTTCCTTTGTTACCGAGTCTTGCATCTTTGTTGGGTCTTCTTGTATTCAGTTGCTCATCCAACATCTTTGATGCTTCATAACTCTTCTTCAGTGTTTCTTTGGATTTCTTCTCTGATTCAAGTTCATCGATCAACCTTGATACTTCAAGTTTCAATGCTTGATTCTCATTATCCTTCAGAATTGCTTCATGATGTGCATAACCTAGTTGATCTGACAGATTTTGTTGAATTCCAATCAACCTTGTGATTTCATCATTCTTATCAAATACTAAGACTTCAATTTGTTTTTTCTCTCTTTGTAGATCTCTTACTTTATCCTCGGTTGTCCTTAATATATCAATATTTTCAGTCATCTATGTGCTGAAATGTTCATGTTCTCTTTTCATTTCTTTTAGTTGATTAGCCAGTACTTTGTTCTTTTCTCTCAATACTCCAATCATTTCTTTAGTTTCTTCACATATGCTATTCTCAGATGATGTCTCAATTTGTTCTACTAACTCTTGAGAGTCCTACAAATCATCAGATTATCTTCTTCTTACTTTCAGAGATTTTTGCATTTGTCTTTGCATGTCTGCAATCACTTGATTAACATGATCCAACTCTTCTTGCAGATACACAATCCTCCGAGATTGTTTATAGCCTTCCATTGATAAGATCTTTCTCTTTAGGCAGTTAAACCCTTTTCCAAGATTCAAACTCTGATACCAATTGTTAGGCCCAATATGGAAAGCTAATGTACTGAGAGGGGAGGGGTGAATCAGTACTCCAAAACTTTTCTTCAACAATAACTTTATTGTTATGCATAAACTGAATAGTACAGTAACATAATATAAAGCTAAAACAAATAGATAACAATCATACATGATTCACTCCATAACACATATATTTTGGTTATGCAAAAACTCTTGGTTAGAGAGAAAAACTGCGGTGGGGATGGCACCCACAACTTCACTACTACAATAATAAACTGTGCTCGATAAGAGCTACATGTTTAGTTGTTTTTGATAGCTTACCCTGTTAGGAATAATAAGATCTGTTAGATCCACCTTGCTAAAGGATTTTACAACACTTAAACTAAATGTTGCACCTAGTTAGAGGCTTTACAATTTATAGACTTGTTTAGAGTCTTTTACTCTGTCCAAGGTTTCTCTTACAATTTCAAAATATTACAATAAATCATTACAAATATCTGCAACTTTACATCTGGAATGTTATAGCAGATTCTATGTGCTCAGAATAGATTACCTTGCTTATAGCAAACCTTGGTAACCCATATAGTAACTTGGTAAGCCCTTCTGTTTACTCTGTTCTTCGACTGTTCTCTAAAAACCTTCTCGGTGACCTCTGTGTCTCTATAACAGTCTTCTTACACTCATGCACACACCCTTTTAATTCTTAACTCAAGCTATATAAATAGATCTCTTATGTCGGTGATCCATTCATTGCTTCGATCTTACAAACATGTTTTATTGAGTGAATAACCATGCAAAATATTTCATTGGTTAGATGACCTCAAAATCATACACAATCTTTAAGTGCAATTTCCAATGTGATAATGGTTAGATGTTCCTTGATCTTGTAACACATTTTCATATGTATGCCCAAGTTCAATGAATCTGGTAATACGTTTCACTCGGTGTATATCAACTTAGTGTGTCATCTTTGCTGCTCGGTAGACATGAAATGATACTCGGTAGACAGCTCGATGTAAACTACGTTCTGAGACTACTTTCTTCAATAACCGACTAGACTGTGCATACCGACTGAATATCTCGGTAGAGATAACCGACTAGAGTATATAGAGTAACTTTGACATAGAACTAATGGCAACTTGATAAGTAGTAACAAGAGAAACGTGCTATCAAGGGACAAGCAATTGCAGATCAACTAGATGAAGCACCGCTACCTAGAAAACAACCAATGGAGATCAAACTTTCAGATAAGGATGTTCTTTCTATTTTGACCAAACAATAGACCCTATACTTTGATGGATCCTATACTCAACATGGCTCAGATGCTGGCATTCTATTCATCACTCCTGACGGGAACACGATACTAAGATCATATCGGCTCATGTTTCCATGCACAAATAACATTGCTAAATATGAGGCACTAGTTATCAGCATCAAAATGGCCGTGGAATGGAGAATCACATAATTAAAAGTCTAAGGAGATTCACAGCTAGTCATCAATCAAATCAACAATGACTATCAGACGAAGGACGACAAGCTGCTACTATACAAATGAATGGTGGATGATTTCAAACAATATTTTGTACACATCACCTTTGAGTAAATACCAAGATTGGACAATAGAGCAGCCGATGCAATGGCTACTATCACTTCACTACTACAAATTCCAGAGCAAGAAAGTCATTATGAGTTTTTGGTAGAGCAACTATTCTCCCCAGCCTATGACCATTCCTAATCCCATGTTATCTATGCCTTCACTAGTTCTGACTCTCTATTATATGAACCAATATACAACTATCTTAAAAGCAATATCCTACCCATTGACCTATCCTGAAACCAAAAACGCAACTTTATTTGGCAAGCCACCCATTACACTATCACTGCTGATACTCTTTACCGTTGAGGTCTAGATGGTACTCTTCTTTGTTGCCTTGATCATAATGAATCTGACTCCTCTTTACAAGAGCTTCACAAAGGTATCTGTGGCACACATTCAAGTGGTCCTACTCTTGCTAAAAAACTTCTAAGAATGGGATATTACTGGCCGATAATGGAAAAAGATTCTTACCATTTTGCAAAGAAGTGTCCTAAATGCCAAATCCATGGCAATCTTATACATGCACCAACATAGGAACTGCAGCCATTCACAACATTCTAACCCTTTTGCCAATGGGGATTAGAATTAGTTGGCAAAATTCATCCTTCATCTTCAAATGGACACAAATTCATTATAAGTGCAATGGAATATTTTACCAAGTGGATTGAAGCAGTCCCCATGACCATAGTGACTAGGAAACAAACTGCCTCTTTTATCCTTAATTATCTAATCTGCAGATATGGCATTCCAAGTTCCATCATCATAGATAATGGATGACCTTTCAAGAACCAAGATGTGTGAGAACTATGTGAAAAATTCAAAATCCAACATCATTTCTATACACCTTACTACCCACAGGGGAATGGTCAGACAGAAGCATCCAACAAGACATTATTAAAAATCCTAAAGAAAATAGTGAATGATGTTGATAAAGATTGGCATGTACAACTCAATCCAGCACTTTGGGCATATAGAACTAGCATTCACACACCTACAGGAGCTACACCATATTCATTGGTATATGGATTAGAAGCAATTTTACCCCTGGAGGTAGAAATTCCATCTCTTAGAGTCTCTTTAAAAGGTCTCATTCCAGATGAAGAGTATTGAGTCAACTGACTGCAAGAGCTAGAAATTCTAGATGAAAGATGCCAATGTGCCTACACTCACCTCAAAGCATATCAGCAATGCATGTGCAGAAGCTACAACCACAAGGTCATCCCCAAAATGTTTAAAATTGGTGATTTGGTACTCAAGGAAAATCCTAGAAATCAGCAAGATCGAGAAAAGAAAGGGAAATTTGAACCTAATTGGTTAGGTCCCTATGTCATCATATTAGCCTATGGATCAGGTGCTTATCAGCTAACAACTTCAAAAGGATATGTGCTCGATGAACCAACTAACAACATCCATTTGAAGAAATACTACACCTAAGTAGTCTAATGCACGGAAAAGTCAAAAAAATAAAAATATCAAAAAAACAAGAAAAAGCAAATAAAAAGGTACAATAAAAGCAACTGGTGAAAACCTGGCATCAGGTGCTATTGCAAGAACAAAACTCCTCTATCTATCTATCTTAACAAACCATCCAGCACTATCGACCTTTGCCCGCCATTTTCATCATGTTATCTAGGACATACTTTGTGTAGTCACTATCCTGGTTTGTCTACATATTCTTTCATTGTATTCTACCATGGCTTGGTAATCACTGTACACATCCGCATTAAGAGAAAAACTCATCTAGGAGCAACATTAATCAAAACTTGCAGTACAATCAGAACATCAAAACTTGTAGCAAACTCAGACAATCATATCCGGTAAACAAATCAACAAATCGCAAAACCAAACATTGATCACTTAAAAGGATACACAAAACATGATGGATGATTTTCTGAAGTATCAAATGTTTGCATCTTACAAGAAGTTTTGACTTTTTTGCACTTGAATTTTTTGAACTATTGGATCCTCTACATTTTCTCAACGATGCATCAAGATAGAGAAAGTCATGAGAACTCCAAGTTTTTTTTAGTTTTTTGTCTATGAGTTGATCATTTGTATAGTACAAATACTTGTCTTGAGACATGATCCAAAGCATATCACTAAAGACATGATTCCACTTTGTACATACAAATGGTTTAATCTTGTCTATTTATACGCAAACTGCACTCAAGTCATCCTGGTTCAATTATACCTTGACACTTGTGCTATCTTGTAAAATAAAAAATCATGTAAATTTTTCTCAGGTCATTATGGTTCAATTATACCATTATGCTTGTATAAATTTTCAATAATTCCCAACAAATCAATGCTCAATGATGATAACTACAAAGAAAGAAAAACATGTGACTATATAGGGATGACAAACGCAAAATGAGGATGCTCAAATTAGTTGCATATAATTTTACAATTAGTTGCATATCATTTTACAATTAGTTGCATATCATTTTACAATTAGTTACATATCATTTTACATCTCATAGCATATCATTATCATACATCTCATTTTCAAGATACATCTCACAACATATCCTATCATACATCTCATAAACATCATGCATTAACACATCATATTTATCACATATCAAATCACATACATCTAAGCATCACATCATCATCATAGAATAATCAAAATCATATAGAAAGCATCATCCATCACACATAACATGAGGATCAAGGAAAAAGGTGTTATATATATCTCAAAAATGATCAATGTACAAAATATGTCATGTTTGTGCCAATACAACAAAATGATCAAAATACAATGGAGATAACGTCTCTCAGGTATGACTATCTCCTGAAGGGGACGATATCGCTGCAGATGTCTCAACCCCTGGATATCTAGGTGGATCCTATCTAGGAGGCCCTATCACACTTCTTCTCTCTATCCTTGACCCAGTCTCTCGAGATCGACTGGATCTTGATGCTATGAAACTCGATGCTCCCTAGGCACCGCATCCTCATAATGCCTCCTATAGTACTCCATCTCCTTGGATCTCAAAGCCACCCACCATCACTCTCTCCAAAGCCTCTGCTCGAGCCTCGGATCAACCCAACCGCTCTAGAACTGTATCTCTCTCAGTGGTCAGTTGTGTAATCTTCCGCTGATGCACCAACAACTATGTCTGTAGATGCTACACTAACAACTGTAGAGATCTAATCTGTGCGTCCTCCTGGTGCATCGAAATCCACATCTACAGGGGTACTTATGAAGGGGTACCCCCTGTCCCTCTACCTGTCCTCGGTGTTGGTGGAGGTAAAACATCTAACCTCCTCCTCTGGGTTGGTCATCTAAAATCATCATGCCCTCCCACCACCGCCATCACCTCTCTAACCCTCTCCTCACCCCCAGCTCCCATAGCCAAACCTCCTCTCCCTCTATCCACCATAGCCCACCACACTACTCTCTCAACTTGTATCCCTCTGTGACCACCATATCTACCCCTATCTCCTCTCCTCCCCCAATCCAATCTCCCCCTATCCCCTCGCTGACCTCGACCACCTCCTTCACCGTCTCCACCATCGTCTCCTCCACCATCACCACCTCCCTCATCCACCTCCTCACCAACCTCTCCCCATCTCCCTAGCCTCTCGGGTTGATTATCCTCATCATCATCAAACGCAGGAATCATCTCTGCTGGATCTAATATCCTAGCCACTACATGCAATTCAAAGAGTGTTGCAAACTGAACAATCATCCCTGCATCCACTATCTCAGGGGAATAGTCCCATATCTGGTCGGCTAAGTGAAATAACTCCTCAATTATCACCACGATATCAATAGTGGGTCCTCACTCTGGAACATCCTGTATCTATCGAGCATATAAACATGCTCCCTGTGGTATCCCCTGTTGTCGACCATACTACCACAACACCCAGCTGTGCATGAATCTCTCAATAACAAAGGGCGTCCGCCCTATCAGATATCTGGACATGTATACATATGGCATCTCCATCCCATCCTCTACCCATACCTCGCAACCTATATATGGTCTCCAGACAACTGTATCAATATCATCTAGTACTCTCCTCCAGTGCTCTAGTTTACCCAACTTACACTGGACAACTATCCCTCGATATTCATATACATATGTGCACCCAGCAGGCCTATCTCTATCCGCTAGTGGCCTAGCTGTGGGAATATTCTCCCATGCCCATACCTATAGCAGTGTAATTCCAATGGATAGATTGCTATAACCCAAGTATACCACCTGATGTAGATCCCTATATAAGTGGGCCAGCATAGCCGACCCCCATGCAAATCAACGACCCCGTGTCACCATGTCCTCTAGGACCAACCCCCATCCTACTACCAGTCCCTTCGACCTACGGTTGGGACATAGGAAACCACCTATGAATCCTGCCAGCACTGATGGTAGAGGAGCATAATCCAAATCTATGAACTCATGCCAGGGGATCTCATATCCACAAACTGTATCATCCTGAAGAATCTAACGAAGTGCCTTTGTCCCACCCTCCTCTGTCTGCTCATAAGTTAACAATGCAACTACCATAAGAATTCACAAAATCCAGTAGCAATCCTCAGGCATCACTGTGATCTCACCTGTCACCAAATGGAAGGTATTGGTGTCGCTATGCCACCTCTTGGCCAATGCTATCAATAAACCCTGATTAACAATAAACTGGGGCATCTCTAACAAAGAGGATAGGCCACACCTCTCAATGATACCTCTATCAGCCTATGTCAACCATGGTATCAATGACCATGGTATCAGAAATCGCTCTCACGACTGAACCACTCCAATGTGCTCCTGTCAAAAAGAAAAATAAGTCCAATATCGGTTTCCTCATCAAATCAATTCTCATCAAATTAAATTCATACAAACTTGAAACATTGAAAATCTAATCAAGTTCCACATCATATCAAATCCATTTCCATATCAAATCATATAAACTTGTAACACAACTCAAGTTCCATAATTACATCAACTTGTAACACAACTCAAGTTTCAAATCATATCAACTTGTAAAACAAATCAAGTTTCACATTCATATCAGCTTGTAAAACAACTCAAGTTCCACAACCATATCAGCTTGCAAAACAACTCAAGCTCCACATATATATCAATTTGAACCAATGCAAATCAAATCAAGTTCATATCAAAAACTATATCATATCAACATCTGATCACAATCAACTTGAAAAAATGCAAATCAAATCAAGTTATATCAAAACTCATATTGGACAACTTATCAAAACAATGACAGTAGGCACGTAGACTACAAATCGAACCCATCTTGGCAAAACCAGCAAAAACTTACCTATCTTTCTTCATCCAAAATCCTACTTTACCCAAATTTTTCCGCTCCCACGCTAAAGTTTTTTGCATATGCGCTAAACTGTTGGTTATGCGCTACCTTGACCTATCAATGCGCTACAAACTTAACTAAACATGCTAGTTTGCACCCATGTGCTACCCTATCCTATTGGTGCACTGCCTAAACTACCCTAAGCATTGAAACCCCCATGTGCTATCCTACTTGGTTCCTGTGTTGTAACCCTACCCCGCTGTGCTAGGTCGCACCTACGCACTACCTATGCCTACCCATGAGACCCCCTAGGAACCATATGTGCTAGGTCTAACCTATGTGCTACATGTTCTCCTCTACGCGCTACCCTGTGCACCCTCTGCGCTAACTTACATCAATCCACTACCCTAGATCCTAAAGCACTACGCACTATAAAACTTATCGTATGCGCTACGGGTTTTACCCAACGCGCTAAACCGTTAAATCCACGTGATAAAATTGAAAACATGCCTAAAATGACAAAATAAACATCCACAAGGGGTCAAAAGCACTGACTTACCGATGGTCCATACACGGCGGGCCTCCGATACCTCCAAACGTGCTCAAATCGATGCGAAGAATAGGGAACTGACATGTTGAGTTTTCTCCAAGTGTCACTTTCTCCAAGGTCAACAAGCACAAATGAGACAAAAAGAAATCACTTTTTCCCTTTTATAGGGTAAATCAAAATTAGGGTTATGTGGAGGAACGTGTAAATTGCTCATGGTGTCTCATACAACCCTAACAAATATCATTATCAGGAGATGAATCAACTTATCACATTCAACATAGCCAAAAATTTAAAATGCAATCAAATTTATCAAAACAAATCAAATTTCCAAAATTTTGATTCATCTCCCGAGGGGGCATTATCAACATCGTTTATCAAATCTGGGACACAACATGAACATCTCGACACAACATCACACAGATCATAACCAAATCTTGATGACACATCATTTTCTTTGAATCAACATGTGCACACACGTCACTTAAAAGAGGGGCAAAATGTAGATGTATAAAAATGACCATTTTCCTAAATTAATATTTAATGTTCATTTTATTCTTATTCCTCTATTTGGTTAAATCTAATTTAATTAAATCACCCACATTCCTCTATGTAATTAAATAAATTATTCAATTTATTTATTTAAATTCACTTAAGCCCTTTGTATCATTTAATTGAATAAATCATTTTATTTAATTAAATCCCTTCTCCCTACTTTTTAATTAAATTTACATTTAATTAAATAGTTTACCCCAATTAAATAAATCTAATTTATTTAATTTCCCAACTTGAAACCAAATTAAAATAAAGCAATTTATTTTAATTAATCCTATTATTCCTCATCCACTTGCATTTTCCTACATCTCCCACTTGCACCCTAACCCCCTTCCTAAATTCTTATAGAATCCATTTAATCCTAATCAATTAACCCAAACCCATCAATTATCCCCTTTCCCTAAATTTGAGGAGGTCACTTCTCAAATTTGGAGTAAAGTCTTTAAAGCCTTTATGCCTTCAACAAGCTAACTTGTTGAATACCCCCAAATTTGGAAGGACTCTTACAAATTTGTCCCCAAAGTCTTCAAACCATTAATGGTTAACTAACCCTTAGTGGCATGGTTAGAGAATTTTTGACTAACTTAACCCTCATTTAACCCAGGGGTCTCATAAAGCATTCATTGCTTTGACCATGGTTATCCCTTTAAACTTTGCACAAGAATTTACCCTTTGGGTAAAAGCTTTATCCATTGGATATCCCTAACCTAACCTTAACCCTTATCTTCTAAGGTAACCATGAGGTCTTCTCAAGCATTTAATGCTTCTTACATCTCCTCTCAAGCAATCTTATGTTGACAATTGTCACCATTTCATTGGTGAAAATTGTAAACATGGATTGATAACTTTCAATCCTGACCATCCATTGCCCTATTTTCACTATAAATAGAGCTTTCATTCCTCCATTTCAATCCATCCAAGCTTTTAGTATCTCATTTATCCTCAAATTTATCAATACATCTAGCTTCTCTTTGTAATAGGAATTAATCTAATAAACATTTTAGAGTATTTCTTTTATCATTAGCTTAATTAATTAACTAGTATATCATGTTAGGATAGTATTGCTACTAACCTTGTCATCTTATAATCTAGTTTACTTCATTTGTAAAATCGTGCATAGATAGGATGCATTTCATGTTAAAATTAATCTAAAGCATCCCTCATTCTTGCATGTGTCATCCCTAAGTCACTTTGCTCAGTGATCTGAGAGCAAAGACATTGACTTGAAGAACCTTGTGAGATAGAGAACCATGGAACCTACCTTGGGAAGTTGAGTCATTCTTCATGACTCTATAACTTGCACCAAGAAGTCCTATGGGTGTGTGGACAAGTCCCTTTGAACATATTTTTCACATTTTAAGTTTCATCAACCCGCTTTTCCTGCACACAGATGGTATGATGAATAAATAAGGATCCGAACAACTACTGAGAGGGAGGGGGGTGAATCCGTACATAGAAAACTAACTAAACTTTCACCAAACTCAAAAACAACCTCTCAAGCCAAACTCGGAATTGACTGGTTCAAACACTGAACTACAAATTGCAATATCAATGTCAAGTATACCGGTTGACTATCATAACAGAATAATAGTATAACAACTCTAAAACTCTCAAAACCTTTTAATAAAAACATTCAAATACTTTACTAACAATAGTAAAAGCGCATTTCAAATTTTTTTCGCTCATCTTATGTTATCTAGGTGGATTTAGTAGTTAAAAAAACTAACCATAGCAAACATAACCACCAAAACATTCATCACTTGACACAATGATTTTGATGTGGAAACCCAAATAGGAAAAACCATGGTGGAAATGAATACCCACAAGTATTATGAACTCTTCTGAAGTTCTTCCTATTAGGAGCCAAGCCTATTAAAGCTTTACAAAAATTCATGTTAAGAATAGATCCTGTTAGAGACTACCCATTTAAGGGATTGACTATAATGCCCTATTAGAAGCAATACACTGCTAGGAGTAACCTTGGTAGAGGATTTTAAATCCAAGCTAATGGATCACTTGGTTAGAGGATTTAGATAGCACTCAACCTGTTAAAGCTTACTCTGTTATGGGATTTGACTGTTGTAATTGTTAGAGAACAACAGGGGTTTGCTGATATGGTGAATAACACTACTCTACTTGATCAGATCCTTTTCATGCTCCTATCTTCCTTCACACATATTGTAGATACACCTTCTAGTTTGGTAACCAATCACACTTACACTTAACCAAAATTTCCAACACTACAATAAAACAACTCATGGAACTTATAAGAAAAATAATAGGTTGGTAACACAACACAAACCTAAGATCTCATAGAGATTACAAACAAATCGGTTCAAGTATGACCATTAGATTATATAACAATCATTGCACATGACTCAAGACAACCTCGATCACTCCTTGATCACCACTTCATTGATTCCTGTAACTCATCATGCGGTTTCTATTTTATGCAATGTTCTCACTCATTACCAAGAAAAAACCATTATCTCTACACACCAAAAACAATTTGAAACTCTTCACATACAATATGCATATGTGGCATAATCATTACTGCTCACCATTTGATCATAAACCAATACAACTGACTCACCAAACTCCATCGGTTAGGGTTTAGTACATCAACAGGTAGGGTTATCGATTGATCTCACTGCTCCTCAAGTAATATCGGTTTCCTTCACTAGCTCACCTAGCGGTTGCAAAACAATGTCATAAAAACATCATTACCGGTTATAATTGACATCAATGAAAACATAATAGCTCATCAATGCAATCTTCATACAAATGCCAACATAACATGGTATTGTAGTCAATCCCTTAATAAGGTGGTCCTTAACTGGATCTATTCTTAATAGGACATTATTGTATAAGCTTCTAACAAGGCTTGGCTCCTAATAGGGAAAACTTTAGAAGAGTTCAAAATACTTGTGGGTATTCATCCCCATTGCGGTTTTTCCCATTTGGGTTTCCACGTGAAAAATCATTGTGTCAAGTGATGACTGATTTTGTGGATGTGTTTTGATATGGTTGATATGAATGACTGGTAAATCCACTTAGATATGTTTAGATGACCAAAAATGATCTGAAATGAGCTATTACTGATATTAGTAAAGTGGTTTAGTTTTTTGGTTAAATGGTATTTGAGTTTTAGATATGTTGCATTGTATCATTGATGTTTTGGTCAACCGGTAAAGTTTGATAGTGCAGTTGTAGTTTTTGATACAATGAGTAAGCCAGTTAGTTTAGTGAGTTGATTCTGAGTTGAAAGTTTGTTTGGTGAAATTTTAGTTTATTTTCTATATACTGATTCACCCTCACTCTCTGCAGTCGACCGGATCCTTATAGCTTCACCATATTATCAATTGGTATAAGAGTTGTCCAGCTCCTCTTGAGTATAAGCCTAATAGCTTGAGGTAAATATCTAGGAAAACATGATGAAGA
The DNA here is from genome assembly GCF_030272615.1 of Cryptomeria japonica. Classification (NCBI taxonomy): domain Eukaryota; kingdom Viridiplantae; phylum Streptophyta; class Pinopsida; order Cupressales; family Cupressaceae; genus Cryptomeria; species Cryptomeria japonica. The sequence goes on from NC_081405.1 coordinate 161,914,363, forward strand.
AAGAAGGTGCGAAGTTCAATAGGAAAACTACAAAATCTGGAGTGATAGGATGAAGATCTATATCAAGAGTTTAGGAAGTCAATATTGGGAACATGTTGTTACTAAATATAACTTGCCTAGTGGGATTCTGGCAGATGATCAAAAGAAGGAGCAACAACAGAAAAATCAAGCATTGGAGGCCATCATCAGGTCCTTGTCTGATTCAGAATATATTGATGTTCATAGATTGGAGACTACATATGAAGTATGAAAGAAACTAGAAGATATCTATAGTGATGTTGAGCATGTTAATATTACCAAAGGAGAGAGTCTTAGAGGGAAATTTTATGATATGCAAATGGCTGAAGGAGAAAACATTCAATAGAATGGTCAGAGGATCAAGGAGATAGTCAAAGAAATAAAAAGTGTTGGAGGTATAGTGGAGGATACCAGTGTGGTTAGAAAGGCATTGAGAACCCTTCTACCGGTCTACGCTATCTGAGTTACAGCCATTCAGGAACTCAAATCTATTGATAAGACAAAGGTAACTCTTGACTCTATCATTGATAAATTAACTGCATTTGAATTAAATGGTTTTGATGGAAGTGTTCAGAGATCAGAATCTGCATTTAGAGCCTCAGTCTCAACCCCACCGGTAAGGAAAGGAAGAGGAGTGAGCTACAGTCATGAATCTAGATCTAGCAGAGAGGTAGATGATGAAGATAGTTTGATTGAGCTTGAAGCATTATTGGCCAAGTGGTTACCCAGAGGTACCAGTAAGTACAAAGGTAAATTACCATTGAAGTGTTTTTCATGTAACCGGATTGGACATATTGTTGCTAACTGTCCAAATGGAGATAATGAGCAAAAATGTGAGAAGTATAGGAAGTATAAAGGCAAAGGTAAAAGAGATTGTCTCATTGCAGAGGATGGAGGAATTACAGATGAAGAATCTGAGGAAGATGCAAATGAGGACATTGTCTTTGTTGTTATTAAAGAAGAGATATTAGATTAGAAGGCATTGGTCTCTCACATGGATAGTTCAGATGACTAGATTATAGATAGTGGTTGTTCACACCACATGACCGGTGACTAGAGTAAGTTTCTTACTTTGAAAGAGTTTGATGGAGGTGTTGTGTGATTTGGGAATGACTCATGCTGCATGGTGAAAGGAAAGGGATCCATCTCTTTGAATGGTAAAAGTAGTGCAGATGATGTCTACTGGGTTGAAGGACTAAAACACAATATTTTGAGTGTTGCTCAACTCAATGATAAAGGTTTCCCACTAGAATCCAAGAATGGAGTGTGCGAGATTTATGGAACCAAAGGTGAACTGATTGCAACCGGCAAACAAACCGGAGGTAACTTGTTTCATTTAAAATCTAAAGTCGACAATTGTTTAATTGCAAAAGTAGGAGATAGTTGGCTTTGGCATCAAAGATTTTGTCATGTAAATTTTGATAACATTGTAAGAGTCAGTAAGTCCAAATCAGTAAGAGGTTTTCCATAGTTGGACAAACCAGTGAATGATTTGTGCAAGGAATGTCAGTTAGGGAATTGACATCCTCAACCTTTAAGAGAAAATCTTTTTCAGTTGAACATTTGCTATATTTGGTTCATACTGACCTTTGTGGACCAATGAAGACTAGGAGTATTCAAGGTGATCGGTACTTCATGATATTTACTGATGATTTCTCAAGGATGATGTGGGTCATATTCTTGAAAGACAAGACAAAAGAATTTAGCAAGTTTAAGGAGTTCAGAGCCTTAGTTGAAAATCAAAGTGGAAAAAATATAAAGTTCTTAGGAATTGGTCAAGGTGGTGAATTTACTTAAGAGGAATTCACTAGATACTGTGAAGACAATGGAATTAAGTGGCAACGTTCTACACCTAGGACACCGCCGCAAAATGAAATTGCAGAAAGGAACAACCGATTAGTAGTTGAAGCTTCAAGGACTATGCTAATTAAAGAAGGTGTAGCTAAGACATTCTGGAGAGAAGTTGTCAGCACAACTGGTTACACAATGAACCGAATACTGGTTAAAAGAGGTAAGGACAAAACACCCTATGAATACTGGTATAGTAGATCACCTGATTGTTAGAGTATTCGGGTATTTACTTGATTAATTAAACATTCTTTGTTTAATTATTTAAGTTCCCTTTATCTCTTTTACACTTAAGCTAACTTTAGGTGCATATAATTAATTATTATGTGCAAACCTAGTTTTTCCCTTTTAGGGTTTCTTGACCTATTAAAGGTTGAGTTCTTTCTTTTCATTGTAAGAACCACATTACATATTTTTGTGAATATTGAGCTCTCTCTTTCTGAGCATATTCTTTGTGTTTTGTATGTTCTTCAGATTTTGCTTCATTGCTTCTCCTTGTAATAGGTTATTCGGCTTGCAAAAGATCTTCAAGCTCCTGTGGTGTTGTATTTTCTCAACACCACATGTCACTTATTTTGAAATTTTTGGTAGCAGATGTTTTATCAAGAGAGGTGATTATATTGATAAGTTTGATGCCAATAGTGATGAAGGCATAGCTTACAAGTATTACAACAACTAGACTAAGAAGATCAATGAAAGTCTTAATGTCCGAGTAGATGAGTTTCCTAAAAGTTCAGGTGAAACCAGCAACGAGAAGGAAGAAGAAGAACCTGACACACTGTATTTGGAATCAAAACCGGTGAAGCCATAAGTTGGAGATCAGAACAAAGAAGCCCTAGTTCAACCAGAACATGAAGGTCCAAAAGAAGAAGAAAGTGAAGAAGAAGAAGAACCTGAAAAATAAGATCCTGTTATTCCAAGGTATGTTAGACCCAATCATAGCCTTGATCAGATTATTGGAGACAAGAATCCAGGTGTGCTAACAAGAACAAGGCTAAGAGAGAACTCTTGTATGATTTCCACCATTGAGCCTAGAACTGCAAAAGAAGCCTTTGGAGATGAACACTAAATCGAGGCAATGGAAGAAGAACTTGACCAGATAGAGAAGAACAATACATGGTCATTGGTACCCAGACCAGAGAACAAGAATCTAATAGGTACAGAATTGGTATTCAGAAATAAACCGAATGAAGATGGAGTAGTGGTTAGAAATAAAGCCAGAATGGTATGCAAAGGACATGCACAAGAAGAAGGTAAAGACTATGGTGAGACATTTGCACCAGTTGCAAGATTGGAAGGAGTAAGGACTCTACTTACATTTGCAACATACATAGGATTCAAATTATATCAAATGGATGTGAAATCAACATTCCTAAATGGAATATTGGAAGATGAAGTCTACATTGAAAAAACAGATGTTTATGCTTTAACTATAGAAAAGGATATGGTGTACAAATTACATAAGACACTATATGGACTGAAGCAAGCACCTAGAGCATGGTATGAAAAATTGCACTCACTTAGTGAAGATAGGTTTCCAGAGAACCAGTGAAGATAGTAACATATATCTCAAGACTGAAGGAGATAAGATACTGGTAAGTGAGGTATTTATGGATGATATCAATTTTGGAGGAAATGATGATATGTGTCATAATTTTTCTAATGAGATGAAGAATGAGTTTGAGATGTCAGTGGTAGGTGAGATAAAAAAATTCATAGGTTTTCAAATCCAACAGATGAAGGAAGGTATTTTCATCACACAATCCAAATATGTGAAAGAAGCATTGAAGACTTTTGGAATGTGAGACTATAAACTAGTTGGAACACCAATGGTTATAGCCTGTAAATTGTCTAAGAAAGATTTTGAGATTTTGCCAAGATCTAGAGGTAATGGAAAGAACAAATAAGAGAGAACAAAATAGATGATAGGAATAAACTGTATTCTATCAAGATGAAAATACTGATCAATTGGATCATCAATCAATATATACAATGAATATGAGCCTGCTTATATAGGCAAGGATATATGGATATGTGAGCACACAAACATGACATGTGGCTCAATAAGAAACAAAGGTAGGTAGGAGAAATAATATAATATTCCACATGAGGTGGATCACCCATCGAATGTGGAATGTAACAACAAGATAAGTCAATAAAAGGTAGAAATTCTCCTACACACACTATCCCAATGTGGCACAAAAACCCAAGTGTCTCATACCCAAACTACTATGAAATGTATTTCCCAAGTAAACTTAAGTAAAGTGTAATAATATCCATGATGAATAATTATTTACACCAACACCCCCCCTTAAGTGAAACTTAGGGGAATGCAATAAAGTCTACAATGAAACTAAGCAATGCAAGATGGGTCTCGACTACGAGGCTATGTTAGGTACCCATGTACAAATGCAAATGCATGCAAACCAATGCAATGAAATCTCTCACAAAGAAAGGAAAGGGAGAAAAACCCAATGGGAAAAAACCCTCCCCCAAAAGAGAGATGAAAACTAGATACAAATAACTCTCATAGAAGTATGTGAAGGACAAAACCCCATGTGAGGAAAAAGCCCCCCCCATATGAGAGAAGAAGAAGAAGAGAGACTAGGAAGCCCCCCCTCAATGTGGAATTTGTACCAATGATAGAAGCTTGATGATAAATGAAGAAACTGCTCTAGGAACGTCGAACAACATTCCTCCCCTTAGGAAGAAACAAAACCAAAGGTGTATCTATGAAGTCTCCCCAATCATAAAGGAAAGATGTAGGAAAAATACTCATGATAAAAGGAATCTCTAAAAACTACTCAAGTGTCTCCATGTCAATGCTAAAAGTTATCCCCTCCAAAGGTGGTAAACTGTGCCACACTGCTGAAAAAGGCACTCCAAGATATAGTGGAGATGAATGTAGAACAATATCAAAAGACTCACATGTCTCCTCAAAAGATAAAGAGACCTCCTCCAAGTGTTGTAGAATATTAATCACAATCATGTCAACCTCTAAAGATTGATCATACAGAGAATGCACAAGAGGGTCAAAGTGATCCCTCACAACAATCGAAGAAGGATCATCTTCATCAAAGAGAAGATGAATGTCATCAATGATGTCTCTCAAATATGCAATGTTAGACTCCACAAACAAACCTACAATGTCTGTCAAGTAGTCATCCCAATGAACTGAAGCTGGATGACATGAAATATCCTACTGCACTGACGCACAAGAAGGCAAAACTGTCACACCAGTTCCATCATCAGGTGCAATAGGTGGTGTGATATCAAGAGAAGGAGATGAAATGCAAGGCTCAAGAATGGGGTAGAATCCCCAAGTTCAAATGCCCAAAGTTCTCCTCAAAATTTGAATCATCAACATAAGAAGTATCAGCCTCATCAATAGGACCAAAAAGTGAAAAAGAGTACAACCGAGATGCGTGATCAACCACCCCAATCACAATGATAGCTCCACTCTCCAAGTCTCTAATGATAACTGAATTAGGTGTGAACTCCATAGTTTTCCTAGTTACCCCATGTGTGATTTGATAGATGGAAAGATGATTATATGTCAAGTGGGGTACACACAACACATCATTGAACGAGTTATCCCCAATGGAAATAGATCCTTTCCCAATCACATCCATGTATGTATGATTTCCCATCAAAATCCATGGCATGTGGCAAGGCTCAAATGTAGAAAACATAGACTGCGAAGATGCCATGTGATGAGAATCCCCTGAATCTAGAAGCCATCTCCCTGAATCATGACTTGTAGTAGCACAAAGAGCTTGTCCCTTTCCTTTATCTATCCCAAAAGAGTGATCCTTTCCTTAATCCTTGGAAGAAGCCGATGTAGACATTCTAGAAGGTAGGTTGATTTTGTACTTCTCAAGAAGATTCTTCAACTCATCAATATCCTTCTTATAACAATGATGTGCATCATGTCCCGACTTCTTGCAATATCTACAAAAAAGATTGTCTTTATATGATTTCCTCTTAGGTGAGAATGGTGAATCACCTTGTTGTGGAAAGGAATATTATGCTCCATCTTGTTGTGGTTTTGACTTAGGTTGCTTTTGATTCTTGCCTTTTCCTTGATTGCTTTGATTCCCTTTGTTAGCCACCAAAGCTTGTGACTTTGTAGATTTGAGAATCCCCATCATGGTCAACTTAGATTGCTCAAGTATCAACATCTCCGTGAATGAATCAAATTAGGGAAAGTGTATGAGTAACCTTGAGCTAACCTATGGGTGTGAAAGCTAGATACAAAGGCTGTATACTTTGAAGGAAGCTTGTCCAACAAGTTATAAACCAATTGAGCATCCTTTTTGTCAATTCCACAATCCTTTAGCTTTTCTCTTAGCTCATTTTATTTTGTGACATAATCTTGGATTGTATCAAAATACTTGGGATCCAAAGTTGTGAGTTCACTATCAAGCTTGTAGCCCTTAATCTCATCAACTTGACCATACAATTTCTGAAAAAATATCCCAAGCCTCTTTAATTGTAGCACACTTATCAATGTGAAAAATGAGGTCATCTGATTCATACTTTCTAAGAGTTCCAATTGCCATAGCATTTTTAGTGAGCCATTCAAGTTGAACATTAGGATCAACCTTAGGATCAGGTGGTGTTGTAATAGTTCTAGTTACATAATGAATGAGTCCTTTTTCCATTAGTTTACTCCATGCCTTAATCTTCTATGATGCATAATTATGAGGAGTTAAAAGTGGAAATTTAGGAGAACCCATAGCACCAAAATTAAAAAACACAAGATATAGAGAGGCACAATCACACAAGACACCACCCCAAAATACTCAATCAAGAAACCCCCCAAAATGGTGATTTAGCACTTTATACTTAGTGCGTATACAATGGGCCACTTCCAAAACAAAGGAAAAGTGGACTTCTGATTTCAATTTACAACTTCTCAAAAATGAGACATAAGAGACTTCAACAAATACTACTAGTGATTTAAATTGAGATCCAAGAAAAATGCAAGTACCAAATAGGCCAAAAAATGACCAAATATTGAAAGTATAATTTCTACTCAAAATCACTGTAAATAAATGACAGATTATGAAAGTAGACAAAAAATTATGCACTTTAAAAAAATGGTACCTTGAAATGAGTCCATATGAGCCCAAACGAAGCCTCCAAAGTTGTAAAAATTGGGATTTCACGATTTCCAAAACACTTGTATCTGAAAAACTGAACACTCCTACACCACTATACAGATCATAAAATTCTACCTCAAAACAAAAAAAATTGCTCAAAAAAAGGAGTCCAGATGAGTGAGATATCACTATTTGAGAATTGTCTCCAAAATTATAATTTCTGGAAAATTTTCGTCACAGCTTCAAACTTTAAATGCCTCTAGATTTGGCCTCTGAAGTCTGATTTGGATGAAACAAAAGGCAAAACTGACTTTCTTGGACCTCCTCAATCCAATGGTGATCTCATATTTGACCCATCTAGCATCAATAATAACCTGCAATAGAAAGCTCCAAAATGCAAACCCCAAATAGCATCAAATTTCTCTCAATTGACAAACCAATGACACTCTAATGGCTCTGATATCAGGTGAGATTTTGCCAAGATCTAGAGGCAATGAAAAGCACAAATAAGAGAGAACAAAATAGATGATAGGAAAAAAATGTATTATATCAAGATGAAAATACTGATCAACTGGATCATCAATCGATACATACAATGAATATGAGTCTGCTTATATAGGCAAGGCTATATGGATATGTGAGCACACAAACATGCTAGGTGGCTCAATAAGAAACAAGGGTAGGTAGGAAATAGGTTTGGGTAGGTAGGATAAACAATATAATATTCCACATGAGGTGGATCACCCACTGAATGTGGAATGTAAGAACAAGATAAGTCCATAAAAGGTGGAAATTCTCCTACACACACTATCCCAATGTGGCACAAACACCCAAGTGTCTCATACCCAAACTACTATGAAACACATTTCTTAAGTAAACTTAAGTAAAGTGTAATAATATCTATTATGAATAATTATTTACACCAACAAAGATGATTCAACATCAGTTGATGAAAACGAGTATAGGTCCATGAGAGGTAAACTACATTATGTTATCCAAAGCAGACTGGTCATTGCTCATGCAATAGGATTGGCTATCAGATTTCAGAAAAGTTTGAAGGAGACACACATGGTTGTAACCAAAAGAATTTTTAGGTATCTGAAAGGCACAATTGATTATGGATTATGGTATCCATATGCATGAGACTTAGATTTAAAAGTATACAAATGTAGAATGGGTAGGCAATATTGATGACATGAAGAGTACAACTAGAGGAGCATTTTTTCTTGGAGGCAAACTAGTGTCTTGGAGCAGTAGGAAACAAAGGTGTATCTCTCAATCAACATGATAAGTTGAATATGTTGCAACATATATCAATTGTACCCAGGCAATTTGGATGAAACACATTTTGGAAGGTTTGAAATTGAAAATATCGAAATTGGTAAGAATTTTCTATGATAACACAAGTGATATAAAAATTTCTAGGAACTTGGTGTTGCATGATAGGACAAAGCATATTAAATTGAAGTATCATTTCCTGAGAGAGAAAGTACAAAGTAAAGATGTGTCAATGGAGCATGTATCTACTAAAGAACAACTAGCAGATATCTTTACTAAACCTCTACCTAAGGCTACATTTGAGTATCTTAGAGGTAAGTTAGGGGTTGTACCCCTACATAAAGTCAATTAAGAATATGGGGAAGCCATCAATCCCGAAGCCATGATTTACCTTCACTTTGGCATTGTTGTCAAAGGGGGAGAATAACTGAATATGATTGATAGCTAGTTACCGACTGAAGACATGAAGATACAGTTGAAGGAGAGTATATGGAAAAATGTAAACCAGGATTTCTATACCTTTATATATGCTTTACTCTCAATCATCACAATCAATGGGTATTGATATTTATATTGTCATCAATGCCAAAGGAGGAGATTGTTGGCATTGCATGAAGATTGCATTGATGAAGTATAGTGTTGTTGTTGATGTCAATAGTAATTGGTAATGAAGTTGTATTACAACCATTATTACTATTGAATCTGAGATCAACTAGTAACCCTAACAAGTTGATAAGCAGAACCCTAACTGATGGAGCTTGGAGAATCAGTTGTGATGATCTATGACCGAATGGTGATCGGAGATGATGATGCCACGTAAGGATGATGCACGTGATGAGTTTCAAAGTGGATTTGGCACATATAGATAACTATTTATCTTGGGAATGATCAAATACATAACATGAAGTAAAAAAAGCATGATGAGCTACAAGATCCAATGTGCAGTGATCCAGGAGCGGTTGATGTTGTTTAGAACAATGTGTAGTTGATTTCTATGTAATCTAACTGTTAAAGATTGAACCAATATATTTGTAATCTCTATGTAATTTGTAGGTGTAATCACATAAATCTTTCCATTTTAATTAAATAAATATTTTGTATTTATTTGATTAAAAATCCACTAAGCCATCAGTTAATTAAATTAATATTTAATTAATTCATCTTCAAACATTCTTCCATTAATTAAATAAATTATTCAATTTATTTTAATTAATTCATTAAACTAAATTCACAATCAATTAAATGAATAAATTATATTTATTTCATTTAATCCCCTTTTCCTCTTTTAAATAAATTAAATAAAACATTTATTTAAATCATTTATTCCCCCCACTTGCATTTTCCTACAAATGCAACTTGCACACATTTATTGAAATAAATTAATTTATTTTAAAAAAAAAACCTATTTTCTCTCACCCACCAAATCCACTTGTATTTCTAAACCTGCTTTTAGATTCTTTTAACCCCTTCCTAATTAACCTAATCCATCCCCTAATTATTGTCACATTCTTAAGCAACTTGGAGTCACTTCTCAAAGACTTCAAAGTCTTTGAAAAACATTTAATGCTTTGTGTGTTCAACAATTTAACCTCTAAAGTCTTACATGACCATTAATGGCTCTTACATAACCATTTATGGTTTATTCAACTTGCACTCATGTGTCTCCTCAAGCATTTATTGCTTTGACCATGGTTATCCCTTTTGCCTTTGCACAAGAGTTTATCCATTGGATAAAAGCTTTATTCTTTGAATAAAGAATTTATTCATTCAACCTAACCTTGACCTTAATTCTCAAGTTAACTCTCAGGTCATGTCAAGCATTTAATGCTTCTTTCCTCTCCTCTCAACCTATCTCACATTAACACTTGTCATCCTTGGATTGGGTTGAAAGCCATCACATGGATTGAATATCATTCAATCCTGACCCTTGTTGAGATTACTCAATCTCAACCATCCATTGCTCCATTTTTCCTATAAATAGAGCCCATTTCTTTATAATGCAGATCCTGAAAACTTGTATGCATCTAAGTTATAGAGAATTTTAGAGAGCATTTAGCATAAATCACTAATATCTTGTCACTTTGGTTTAAAATAAATCATTTTAACATCATAACATCTAGCATTAGCTTTTTATTCACATTTAGAGTAAATACTTCAATCTCAAACCTCCATAAGCATCCATAGTGCAAAAAGCTATTGAGAGCTACACTAGTTTGGAACTTGGAGAGGAGAGGAACAAAGGAGGAGGAGCTAAGAGCTTGTTAGGAAGCATTTGGAGATGTCTCATCATATTTACTTTCCTAGTTAAATATTCTCTCATGCTTTTGGTATCTCTTTTGATATGCCTGTTTAGATAAGTTTTTGATTGAATAACACTAACAATTTCTTGTGTTTTTGTGTGTTATACAACCATAGGCTTTACTCCAACTTGTCCATTTTGCAGAGCATCATTTGGTGAACCCGACGTGAATTCAACACACAAGTTTTCTATTAAACTACTAACTTTTTTTTAAAATTGACACACAAGTCGCGCTTCAGCATTTTTGTTCACGTTCCAGTGCTATTGTCATTTAGTCTTTTAGCGCTTTTGTTTATACAATAGTGCTATTTTCTAAAGTCTAGCACTTTTGCATATTCTCTAGCGCTTTTATCTCTTAATTAGCATTTTTGTTTAGGTTTTAGCGCTTTTTGACCTGCTGCCCAAATATCTTACTTTAGTGCTTTTGTCTTCCTTGTAGCGTGTTTGTGTTAAGTAGTGCTGTTGTTTGCACACAGAGTGGCGCTATTGTAACAGAAGGTTGTAAAAAAGACCATGTAACTGAAAAAATTAATTTTCTTAGGCTTGTAGAAGCCCACCATAGGTTCGGATTTTTCTAACCATTCATTTCTTGTGCAGGTTTTTAAAAACTAACTCCTTTTGTTACTTAAAGGTAAAAAAATTTCATTTCGGTGCTCTAAAATTGAACAACACAAACTTTGTTTCTTGCAAGTTAGGATTAATCTCATTTTGGTGCTCTAAAATTGAACAACACAAATTTTCTTCCATTGCAAGTTAGGGTACACTCTCTTTTTGGTGCATAAAACAAGACAAACAAAATTCCTTTTATTGCATCAAACTTAAGTAAAACTCACAATCCACACTTCAAATTTTGGTGCAAATAAAAGGAACAATTCAATTTTGCATATTTTGCAAAGCGATTTAGTTCATGCATACATGTTTCAAGTTAAGTTGACCAGGATTTCAAATTCTAGTTTACTCAAACATTTTTGCCTTTGAAGTTAAAAAGAACACCATGATGGTTGGAGCAACATCTCCAAATAGTTAAATCACATTGCAATGATGGGTTAAAAAGAACAAGTGCATTTTGTGTTTGGCACACTTGTGCAAAAAGAGTTTGTCGAGTGGTCCTACTTCTACCACACACTATCCTCTCCCTTGGCTTTCGTGGTCCTAGGTGCAAGAGAAAAGTGTTAGTAACACTCAAGTTTTATCTTTTTAAGAGAGGCCTGCCAAGAGACACATCACTCTTGGGAACAACCTTGCATGGTAAATCCTTTGAGCCGCTATAGAAATTAGGTGAGAGTGAAAGTTGTAGCCTTGGGTATAGTTGTTCCTACAGTGTAACTTGTCAAAAGGAGAAATGGACCCCACCACAAGTTACAAGGCTCTTAAGTGAGTCACTGCAGAATGAACTTATGTCCAAAAACATCGAACATTACTAAACACCTTTAAGTAGTAGCCCACCCATTCTATTGATTGAGGATATTTGTGATATAATTCAGTGCAAGAGCATAGATGGTTTTTCTCCCAAGATACTCACCATACATATTTCCTTGAGTAGAAACATAGCTTTTTGAAAAGTCACTCGTGGCTTGATAAAAGTGATGACTCCCCCATCACAGGGATCATCTATTTTTTATGCTCGTGCAAGACTTAGTATATCACATCCTTACCTGCCATGGTGGGATTCATAAGGTATGTAGTACCAAAGTCAAAGAAATATCAAGATGTGGGCTGAATTTATCACAACTAGCCATTTGACCTTAGGGATAAAAAGTGTTTGAAGTGTTTTCGTTTATAAATCAAAGACCAGTGCAAATTGAGCCGACTTTAGGCTTTGGAAAATACCTAAAATACATTTAAATGAAAGGGTCATAAAAAGTCCAAGGATTGGGTTGATCTAGACCCATACCTATTTGTGCCTTTTGAGGCAACATTCTTGTGTTTGTGTGCTTGCTTTGTTTTCTTGTAAAAAAAAAACATCCGGAAAATCCAAAATTCAAAACAAGTATTCATCCAACACAAACATTTTCAAAAGATCAAAAACAAAGAGCAAGAGTATCAAACTATATGACCATTCTTCACATCTTGAGAAAGAAGAATCTTCATCAACACATCAACTTGAAGAAAAGACCATTGAGCTCAAAGACTCTTATCAAAAAGAGGATATTCTTCTATCTTAATAGACAAATCTGTGTCTCTCATAGAGCCTTCTTACGTCACATGTGTCTCTATCTTCAAGGGAAATCAAATGAATTTGATCAAGACTCATTAAACCGCAGAGATTTTATGCAATATAGAGCTTTGAGTTATCACAAAAACAAAGGAGGCAAGATCAATCTTGAATTATTTCCAGACATTTGCATCACATACAACGTAGCTCAAGAAATGCCACCAATGCCCGAAAGGGAAGAAGCAAAGTTTGTTCCTTATGTAACACAAAGCTTTTATTGAAGTTAAAACATTGCATCCATTATCACATTCACATATCATCAAATCCATTTCAACTCTCAAAGCATCAAGAGATTTTTGTCCTAAGTTCTATTTTCCAAATTGCTTGAATCAAACACAAACACATCACTTTTTAGAATATCTCTACATCTAGGATAAACTCATCCTAAGAGATATTTCTACGTAGGTTAAAACTAGTCTATGAGTGAATCCTCTCATTACTAGGTAGTTAAGTCTGTAACACATCTCAAATTTCTCTAAACCTTATCACATCAAACCTTATCAAAAACAACAAGCAATTCAAGAAGGAAACTTTGGTAACATCTACCTTTAAGTGCTAAAAATCCATATGCAACACACCACACCAACCATAAATCTTTCATTTCATCAACAACTCATCATCATTTTCGCCCAGCTTCAACAAAAACTTATAAACAAAATGGTTCATACCAGGTCATGATCTAGACAACAAGAAATTGAAGAGAAAGAGGAGGAAAATATCAATGAGTTCCAAGAAGCCCTAGGAGGAAACGTAAATGATGACAATCCAAGCACTCCTACTCCCGCAGAAATAAAAAGGGTGGAACACAACCCTCTCTTCAATAGGATTTTTGATGAGATACTTAAGAGTAATCTTGATGCTCACTTTTTAAAACTTGCTCAAGAAGGAGCCAAACTACCATCTGACTTTGATCTTGCACAACTAAGACAAGTATTAGAACATCAAAGTCATAATGAGGATGAAAGAGGTTGAGAGCACATTAGATACAACTTTCCAAGAGGTAATCCACCACCTCCTCCTCCTCCAAGTGAAATAGACATGTTGCGGCAACAAGTTGAAAATCTCACCCAACAACTTCAAAGTGGTGTGAAAACTAATCAATTTTCACTCAATGACATTTGTCCCTATCCCTTTGATAGGAATCTTCATATGCCACCTTTTCCATGAGGGTTCAAAACACCCAAGTTTGAAAAGTATAGAGGAAAAGGAGATCCTCGTGATCATGTTAGAGAATTCCATTCAACTTGCCTCAAAGTGACATATGAGGATACGTACCTCATGCGCCTTTTTCCCCAAAGCTTGGGAGGAACAACCACATAATGGTTTTCCCGATTCCCCGGTGGCATTAGGACATTTGAAGAGTTAGTCTAGAAATTCTTGGCACATTACTCACATAACATTGAACATGATATCACCATGGTTGATCTATGTAACACTAAACAAAAACCAGGTGCACTATTTTTAGTCTTTCTGCAACAATGGCATCAAATGTCTAGTAGACATTCTCTTTAGTTACCTGAACAAGAACTAGTGGAAATATTTATTTCCAACTTAAACGAAGAAATGGAGTTTCACCTGGATGTCAAAGACACCGACTCTTTCAATGACATGATCACCAAAGGCTTAAAATTTGAGTGGGCTCTCATCAAGAAAGGACTTATCAAAATCTATAATGAACCAAAAGATGGCCCTTGCCCACACTTCAATAGTGGCAAACCAAGCCTCTAGAACAAAAACAAAAATATCGGCAATGACGGGGTTGTGGATGCAAGAACTATCAAAAGTGCACAACCTGTAGTTCAATTTGTAGGACATAATCCCCCACCTCAGACTAACACAATTGCTCCTCCAAATCAAGGTCGCATCACATCTCAAGATGAACCTAGACAACATCAACAAAAACCAAAGTGAACATACACTCCCTTAGGGGAACCCATCGAAACAGTGTTACGTCAGTTGGTTTCTCAAAATTTGGTGACCTTACCAAAACATCAAATTATGAACCTCAAGTCAAACCTTCATGGTGGAGGGATATCGAACATTGTGATTTCCATCAAGGGAAAGGACATAAGACAAGCAATTGTCACAGATTGAAAGATCTTATTCAGGACCTTATTGACCGAGGTGAAATCAAAATCGAAGGACATGACCCAAAGACAACAAACAATGATCATCTTATGTTTCAAAATCCACTTCCATCACAAGGTCAAAGGGGTCCTTCTACTTTAGGGAGAAACTAAAATATCGTCAATTATACGCAAGTTGCATATAATTATACTATGAATCACCTATACGATGCCAATGAACAGATTGCAACTATAACCATCAAAAATCCCAGCTCCACTTGCAATGTTGTTACATGTTGCAGCAAGATTACTATAAAAGCAGCTCCACAAGGCACCCCATCTATCCCAAAAGAGTATAACCTTGTGGAACAGTTAGACAAAACACCCGCACTGATATCTATCTTAGAGCTATTGCGCCTATCTCCATCCCATAAAACAATCTTGGATCAAGCTCTCCAAGTGGTGTCAGTCCCTACAAACCTAAATACAGATCAGTTCCAAGCCATGGTCAGAAATCTAAGATCATCACCTTGTCTCACTTTCTCTAAAAGTGACAACACATCCTTCCAGCAACCTCATAATGCCTCACTCCATATTGAAGGGTTTATCAACCAACATAGGATCAAGTGAGTCTTGATTGATAATGGAGCAGGCCTAAATATCTGTATGCTGCAATTAGTCACAACTTTGTGATATGCAATTGAATCAGTGGTTCCCCGCAAGAAGATAACAATCAAAGCCTATGATGATGCAGAGCATTCATCCAAAGGAGCTATTGTGCTACCAATCTGAGTGGGCCCTGTGGTGAAACACATCATCTATCAAGTTCTGGACCTTCCTCTGCCATACAATTTGTTGTTAGGAAGACCTTGGATACACGTCATGCAAGCTGTTCCATCCACCTACCATTAGTGTATCAAGTTCCCGCATAATGGTGTAGAGATCACAATCCTGGGTGATGCAAAACCCTTTGCATATTGTCATAATATCAGTCATTAACCAGAGATTACCATTCCTAACAATCGAGAAGCCATCTCTGCCACATCACACATAAGTCCAGCCTCTCTTGCCAGTTCAAACACCACTATACCCAAGAAAGAAAAGCTCAAGATGAAAATAGCAGAGGAAGGTCCTGGGGAATACAATCTCAATCAACTCTTTTGTGTGGGACAAATGCCCACTTCTCCTAGAACACATGGTAAACCTCAGTGGTTACTTCAACAACCACTGATCAAGCCAGCATGTACTTTGACACCTTTCATCCTGAGAAAGAGTCAAGAAGAAGAAACTACAGATGAGGACTTAGTAGAATGGATCTATAAAGATCCCATCACCATAGATATTCCACAAGCTAAGCTTCCCACAAATCAGTATGGCAAAGGCCTTCTCATTATGCAAAGAATGGGTTATGATGGTCAAAGTGCTTTGGGACCTTGCAAACAAGGAAGACATGAACCACTGCAGCCCGAATTAAAACCCAATGATAATATAGGACTAGGCTTTCAAAAGGAGATCCTTCCTAAGCTCAGATTCAAAGGAAAACCCAGCAAACCACTATATCAGCCTATTACAAAGAGGACACCTTTGATTATAAAAGCAGCATCAAACACCATTGCAACTGCCCCACTGAGGCTAAAACTCCCCACACAACCATCTACAATACCCATCATCCCACCAATCAAACCAGCAATCCCACCAACAGCAACCATAACATCAATAGCACCATTAGCAACAGCAACTGTATCAGAATCCACAATAGTATCTATGACACCAACAGTTCCAGCAGAAGCAGCAGAGTCAACACTACCAGTACTCCCCGTATCGGATTCATTGATCCCCATAATCCTTCCTGTAGCACCGCTTATTTCATCTACACAGGTACATCAACCGATCACACATGTAGTGTTTAACTCAAAGGACATTCCAGTATGGTATAGTAATCAAATACTAGAAAGTGACTCAGACACCGACTCACATGAATGGGAATTTGATTCCATCCAACTCAATACTTTAGATGAGGAAGACACATCACTACCTCCACCCCGCAAAGACATCCCTATTTACAGAGAAGCACAGATAAAGAGCTCTTGGGTTCCTGAGCTGGAAATATCTCCCACAGACCCTACATCACATCCTACGCCTGATTCTGATAGGGAGAGTACCATCAATGACCTTCACCACAATGTCTTAACCGTCATTGACACATCTAACACCCTTCACCTTATCGATGAGGTAATGCCCATTATCCATCCATAACTCATCGAATGGAACCAACCTAATCCCCCATGTCTTGACTATTTCCAAAACGATGAGGCAATCATTGAATTTTTGGAACTACGGAATAACATACCAAGTGGGGATCACAAAGCTAGATTCTCCATAGAACTTAATAGCATGACATACTTTGGGGTGGATGCCAAACCTTTCAGCTACAAAAATATAACAATAAAACATGGATCTTCCAGTAAAAACCACACTGTAGCACTGTTTGATCCAACAAAAGTAAAAAGAAAGAGCATTTCCAATGGTGAAAACCTCTCTGAGGTGCCAAAGGATGATATGTTTGACATTCTCCCTGCTAGTACACAATAGGAACGATCAACGATTCTCATCAAGGAAAAAAAAGAATACAACATGGGGACTCCTGAAACTCCTCACCACATACATCTGGCATCTCTTCTAACTCTAGAGGAACAACCTAAATTTGTAGAGTTCTTCTAGAAGTGTCAGATCAACTTTGCATGGTCATATGTAGACATGCCTGGGCTTGATCCTGATTTAGTCATGCATCACCTCACCATAGCAAAAGGAGCCAAACCTGTCAAGCAGAAGCTTCGCAAGATGCATCCTCAGATTGCAGTACTAGTCAAAGCAGAACTCAAGAAACTCCTAGATGTTGGTTTTATTAGACCCATTGATTATGCAGATTGGATATCTAATATTGTGCCTATCGGCAAACCAAATGGGGGCATCCACATTTGTACTAAATTCAAAGATCTAAATAAGGCATGTCGTAAGGATGACTTCCCCCTACCAAACATCAACATAATAGTAGACCTAACAGCAGGACATGCCATGCTTTCTCTCATGGATGGCTTTTCAGGATACAATCAGATAAAGATCACACTAGAAGATCAACATAAGACAACCTTCACATGTCCATGGGGCACATACTACTGGAATGTAATGCCTTTCGGTCTCAAGAATGCAGGCGTGACCTATCAACGAGCAATGACCACCATCTTCCATGACATGATGCATACCATAATAGAAGATTATGTTGATGACTTATTGGCAAAATCACTCACAAGAGAAGGACATCTACACATATTGGCGAAATTTTTTGACCGACTGGAACAATATCATGTTCGGCTCAACCCAAAGAAGTGTGTCTTTGGAGTAACCTCAGGGAAGCTTCTAGGATACATCATCTCAAGTAAAGGCATTGAGGTCGATCCAGCAAAGGTCAAAGCAATCATGGACATGCCACCTCCAAAGAACATCAGTCAGCTAGGGACATTACAAGGATGACTTCAATCTATCCGAAGATTCATTGCCCAATTGGCAGATAAGTGTCACTCATTTACACACCTGCTACACAAAAATATCCGCTTTCAGCGGGATGCTAGATGCCAACAAGCATTCCAGATGCTTAAAGACTATCTCATAAATACACCATTGCTGATCTCACCAGATTCGAGCAGACCTCTGTTACTCTATATATCAGCAACAAATACAGCATTGGGTGTACTATTGGCACAACACAATACAAAAGGGAAAGAGTGTGTTGTTTACTACATCTCTCGCACACTGGTTGGCTATGAACTCAATTACACCCCTATTGAGAGAGCTTGCCTAGCAGTAATCTTAGTGGCCACTAGACTGAGGCACTATCTGTTAACACACAAGGTACAACTCATTGCAAAGATTGATCCACTCAAATACTTACTCAGTAAAGCAGCATTGATAGGCCACTTAGCCAAATGGGTGATTATTCTAAGTGAATTTGACATTGAGTATGTGGACTGTAAATCTATCAAAGGACAAGTCATTGCAGATCAGTTGGCCGATGCACCACTCATAGGCGGTCATCCTCTCATTTCCAATTTTCCAGATGAGGAGATATTCATGATCACAACAACACAACCATGGAAACTATACTTTGATGGTTCATACACTAGGCATGGCTCGAGGGCAGGCATTTTGTTTATCACACCTCAAGGTGACAACATCCCAAAGTCTTACAGGCTCACATTTCCATGCACTAACAACATAGATAAATATGAGGCCTTGATCACAGGACTCAGGCTAGCCGTACAATGGAAATTACACAAACTACAAGTATATGGTGACTCCCAACTGGTCATTCGACAAGAAACCAATGAATATCAGACTAAGGATGACAAACTCATGCCATACAAGAAAATGGTGGATAGTCTAAGGACATTATTTACTACTATCACCTTTGAGCAGATACCCAAAGATTAGAATCGAGCTACTGACACTATGGCTACCATTGCATCTCTCCTAGATCTTCCACAAAATTCAACATGCTACGAGTTCTTGGTAGAACAGCTTTGGATCCCTACTTATGATATCCCTGAATCTGAAATGATATGTCACCTTATCAATTCTGAATCCCCATGGTACGGTGAATTCTACACCTACCTGTGTGATCACACCCTTCCTCCTAACCAATCGAATAACCAACGTAAAACCTTCATTCGCCAAACCGCTTGATATACCATTATCGCTGAAACCTTATATCGACGCAGTCTTGATGGTACTCTCCTTTGATGTCTGGAACAGGATGAGATAACAAAGGCCTTGGAAGAGGTACATGAAGGAATTTGTGGAACTCATGCAAGTGGTCCGTCACTAGCCAAGAAACTCCTGCGCACTGGATATTACTGGCCATCTATGGAAAAAGACTCCTACTATTTTGTCAGAAAGTACAAGAAATGCCAAGTTCATGGAGACCTGATACATGCACTAGCTTAGGAATTACAACCATTCACAACACCATGGCTTTTTTGTCAATGGGGCCTTCACCCTGTGGGTAAAATCCATCCATCTTCATCTAACGACCACAAATTCATTATTACCGCCACCGAGTACTTCACAAAGTGGATCGAAGCTATTCCACTTACCCAAGTCACCAACAAGCAGATCGCCTCATTCATCCTCAATTACATCATCTGCCGGTATGGTGTACCCATGTCCATCATAACAGATAACGGTCTTCCTTTCAGAAATTAGGATGTACGTGAACTCTGTGAGAAATTTCACATCCAACACTGCTTTTCCACTCCTTATTACCCACAAGGCAATGGTCAAGCTGAAGCATCAAACAAGAACATATTAAGAATCTTTAAGAAGACAGTCAATGATGTCAGTCATGATTGGCACATTCAATTGAATCTAGCACTATGGGCGTACTGAACTAGCATTTGAACCCCTACAAGCGCAACTCCCTACTCATTGGTCTATGGTGCAGAAGCTATCTTACCTATCGAGGTTGAGATACCATCTCTATGGGTTTCCTTGCACAATCTCATCGATGATGAAGCATACAGAGTATCCCGTCTCCAAGACTTAGAGCTACTTGATGAGAAGCGACAAGATGCATACAATCACCTCAAGGCCTATTAACAGCGCATGAGCATAAGCTATAATCATCGGGTTAGACCTCGTACATTCAAGGTAGGTGATCTTATTCTTTGAGAAAATCCTCGTAACCAACCCAACCGCAAACATCAGGGAAAGTTTAAATCAAACTGGCTAGGTCCATATGTTATCACTGCTATATTTGGGTCTGGGGCATATCAGTTGGCTACGCCAGAAGGAGAACCGCTAGCAGATCCGATCAACAACATGCACCTCAAACGGTTTTATACATAAGTTGCACAAAGCATCAAGCTCCCATACATACCGGCAAAAAAAAAAAAAAAAATTCAGATAAATGACCTAAAGAAAATACAAAAACATCAAAGTAGTAAAGAAAAATCATGCATCCAAATGGTGAACAACCACTTTGGTGGCACCTTGGATAAGTACGATGGTGAAAACCTGGCAAACAGGCGCCAATCGTAAAGGCTATGACTCCATTGTCTTTTAGGCTTGTTGCGATCACATTTATTTCATACACACATCCATCAAACCATGGCTTCTTATTGATCTGCAATCCAAGATAGTACTTCATACATCTTGCATCCCACTTTTTCATAGTCAAGTCTAAACTGGGGGCAATGCCCTTAACCTATTGATGGAAGTGGATTCTACATTGTTTTGTGATTCACTAAGTTCTTCATTTCAAAACTATCTCACAAAATATCAAAAACATTCAAAAATATCTCACAAAATCCAAAAACATCAGAAAACATCAAAAATCACACAAAAACATGGCAGCACATTGTATATACTCATCCGAGAAGATACCAAACAAGCATTGAAAAATACTCGCACGATGATCACTTCTCAAAATCGACCAAACAATCAACATCAACACTCAAACTGTCTTCAACAAGGATGCATCCTTCCTTACCAAAACAAAGACAAGATGACATTTCCTTTGACAAGAAAATTCTGTTTAAGCTATTAAATACTTGGTTGATTTGTGGGTTATTTATTTGTTTATATATATCGGGTTCCTACAACATTTTTTGTGTATCTTCTGTGAATTCTTCCGATGAAGTACTAGGGCATGTACTAATGGTGTCTACATGGGAAGCTCACTAAGCTACGTGATCATATGCAAAATACAGTCATGGATCACTATGGCTTGCTAACTACAACATATACCTCAACCATATGAGCATGAACGATTACCAAGGATCTATATTCTTTATTCTTTATGTATGTTGTTTACTTACTAGTCCAATGCTCTTTCTTTGGTTCCTCTTACCTCATCCAAATTGGATAAAGGTTTTTGTCTCTTATTACGGTATGAACTTGTCTCAGGATATGATCAGCCCAAGATCAAAGAGGACGATCCAAGTCTTGCATGAAAGGAGATTATCCTTGTCTGTTTAGCAAGCAATACTCAGGTCAACTTGACCCATTATATCAAGTTGTTTGTATTAACTTGCTATATCAAAATCTATGTAAGGAATACTCAGGTCATCTTGAGTCATTATGTCAAGTTGCTTGTATTTTCTTACAACATTTTAAAAAGCTCGATGATGAAAAATAAAGCACTATGGATTGTCCTTTCATCTCATCTGTTTATATTGCATTCCATTGCATACCGTCCATCCATTTACTCATTTATTTACATAATTTCACATGCAAATTGGGAACAAAGTTAAAAATGAGCAATTCTGCGAAAATTGAGCTGGTTTTTGGATATAATTGCGATTGAGTACTCTGATACATCATCACGTGCATCATGCAAAGTCTAAAACACCTTGCATTCATCTATCATCATCCCATCATCATTACATTTTAGTCGCATTTGCATTATTCTTTAGCCATTCATTAGTAGGCATTTATTATCATTTAGTTGCACTTACCACATATAGTTCATTCTCATTTGCTTACATTAGTATCATTATATCATTTCATTATTACACTCATGACATTTAGATTCACTTGCATAGATAATTATACTTATTTTACATTTCCTACCATGATTACTCATTACTATACATTCATTTAAACATCCGTTAGTTATCATCATTTATCATCATTTCCACACTTATGTATCATACATTTGTTTAGGTTTCCATAAATTGCATACATTCATTTATCTATTCAATAGTTAAAGTGCATTCACTCATCCATTTTATCTCACTTAGGATTCATTAGATTGCATTCATTATCCCTCTTAATTGCATTAAGGTGCAATTATTTTATTAAGCATGAGCTACATTATCATCACATTATCATTTACTACATCATATTTGGGCATTTAGAATCATAAATATCATTTGTCTCACACATTGGTTCATACATTATAGCATATGCATTCATTTAGAAATCATCATTTAAACATTTGTACTTTACATTTGTTTATCCATGTTACATTCATTTTTAACCATCTAGAAGCATATACATAAATAAATCATTCAAAAGCATTTGCATTAACATCATTACATATCATTATCCCATCATTGTGCTAAAATAAAGTACAAAATACTATCTATACCGTCATACATTATCATTTTTTTGCATACATAAACATCATGGCATTGCATACATCTTGCATTTTTATCCCAAAAACATCAAACTGCACACATACATAAACCTGCATCCACATGATTAGCATCCAACATCATACAATGAATGCATATAGACATCATGTAAAGGTAAATCATCATAAAAACATGCATATAGGAATCATCTCATAAACACATACATATAGCATAAAACAAATATCCATCTAAGCATAAATCCTGAAATCACCATCAAGCATAAACATCCATAACATGTCATCAAAATACATATCATCACAAAAATATGGGATCTCCTCATATATATCATCTCATGTATCAGAGTACAATGAAGTCTACAAAATCGGCTACCAAGAGCCATCCAAGACATAGTCCAAAATGACAAATATCAAAATATACAAAATGCTCTCTCAGATGCCACTCTGACCAGATGCCGCACCACCATCACCACCTGCTCCCCCACTAGTCCCTGCACCATCCGACCTATCTCTCCGTGGAGGACCCATCAAACTGCCACTAGCTCCTGTGCCATCTGACCTATCTCTTTGTAGAGGACCCATCACATCCCCACTGCTCTGCACCCTCTGAGACTGCTTTGATCTGGCATGCCACATCTATGAATAGCTCAGTGCTCACTGACTAGCTAGCACCACCTACTCATATAATCCTCGCCAATACTCTAGCTTAGCCTGTGCTCACCGGATCTCCCTCATCACCTCCCCAGTAGGGCCCTGTGCTCCTACTCCAACCCGGACTCTCTCCTATAGCTTTACTAATCTCTCCACTGCACCATCCCTCTCTTGGAGCACTACAGTCAGCTCTAACTCTCGTGCAAATAGTTGCACATCTCTAGCTGCAACCTCTGCCTCTAGATCCTCCACCTGTGTCTCAGCTGCTGTCAGTCGAGTCTACAAATGTAATATCATATGATCCCAAAGATCACCACCCCCTGTCACTCCCTCCCCTGTATCCATAGGTGCCTCATTTGTAGCTCCCTCTCTAGTGGCTCCCTCCCCTCTATCCATTGGTACCTCTCTCTCCCCCATACCTCTCCCAGCCAATCTTACTCCTCTCTACATCAGAGGTCCTTGTGATATCCGCAACGGCAAACTGCCTCTCCCTCTCCACTACACCCGACCACCACTGCCACCTCCACCTCTGAATCCACCACCTCCACTATCCCCCCTCCTCCTCCTTCATCACTGTTGGAGAAAATGGTGTCTCAACCTTGCATTTATGTGAGGTTACTATTTATAGTAAGTTTTCATTTGAGCACGAAATGGTGCGAAACTCTCCCTGAAGCTTCTGGTTGGCTAGATAAGCATTCCGGTAAAGTTGCGTCGCAAGGTCATAGCTAGTTTTGAAGATATTAAAGTTTTCGTCTTGGAGGGGTGCAATAAAATGTTTAAACTTAAATTTGGGGACTTTAGAGGCTCCGAAACGCCCTGAAAAGTGGCCGTAACCGGCAAAGCCGGTTACGAGGTGATAGAGCACTTCGCGAGCTTTCCGGCGCTTCAAACGGTTCGTCAATCGGACACCCGGTTCTCAAGTTATGGCCTCCGGAAGTTTGTACTCCTGAAATAGGAAAAATAATTTGTATCGGATACATAAATGAGCTGTAAAAGGGAGCGACACGTGTTGATGTGTGCTTTAACATGTGATAGAAGGGAGATAAGGTCGGCTACACCTTATTGGGTGGTTTTAGCCCATGGTTTTGTAATACCGTTTGATGGTTTCTTGTATTGTATCTCCTATTTATGAGGTGTGTGAGATAGAGGTTGTGTGTAAGAGTCTCATGGCTATTGAGTTGCCTCTGAATCTCTGATTAGTGGTACTCCTACGAAGAGCTTGCTCTGCAAGTATGTTGTAATCTGTTTTTGATTGCTGAATAAAATATTGAGCTGCTTTTGGAGGGTGGGGTTTTTCTCCCGAAAGGGTTTTCCCCACGTAAATCACTGTGTTGTGGTATGAATGTTATTATATCTATTTCTATTTTCTATAACTGTTGTAATGATCTGAAAAAGTTTTGCATTACCTTCCTCTCAAGGTTAGTGTAGGAAGTTGTTTCCGCTACTTAACTTCCTTACAAGTGGTATCAGAGCCTGATCACCTTTGGTTTCAATTGTGGGCAGTTGGGTTTTTTGAACTAATCCAGATTTGAGTGGGAGCTTGTGCAGAAGACACTTTTTGATCTTGTTGCAGGAATATTCAGATGGCGAGTTCGTCAGGGAGAATAGAGGTGGAGAAATTTAATGGAAGTAATTTTGAGATGTGGAAGCTGAAGATGGAAGATCTGCTAATAGATCGAGATCTTTGGGATGCTGTTGATGCGAATGTCCAAAGACCCTCAGATCCTACTGCAGCAGCTCAGTATGATGTTATGGACCGAAAAGCCAAGGGTCTAATCAGACTGTGCCTGGCAGACTCTATTCTAATCAATGTCCATGAAGAAAACTCTGCAAAGAAGCTATGGACTAAGCTTGGTGAGATGTATCAAGTGAAATCTTTATTAAATCAAATTTTCTTAAGAAAGAAATTGTATTCCTTGAAGATGGAAGAGGGTGGACGAATTGCAGACCACCTAGAAGCATTCAATATGATTGTGGCTCAATTAGTATCCATCGGTGTTAAGATGGATGAGGAGGAGAAATGTCAGATCTTGCTTTGTTCTTTGCCTGATTCGTGGGATTCTCTTGTTATGGCTATCGGTAGTACTTCTGTTGTTTTGAAATCTGAAGACGTGGTGGGTGCCCTACTCGGTGAAGAGATGCAAAGGAAGGTATCCATCAGTTCAAAGGAAGCCCTAACCGTTCGTGGAAGACCTGAGGAGAAAGGCAAGAAGAATGAGAAGTGCGGCAAGTCCAAATCCAAAGGGAGATCGAAATCTCCTGGAAAGTCCAAAGTCATTTGCTGGAATTGCAGTAAACCGGGTCACATCCGTAAGGACTGTAAAGAAGAAAAGAAGAAGAAAAAGAAAAAGTTCGATTCTGATTCTGAGTCCGACAAGGAAGATGGCGATGCCTTTATTGCAGCTTTGGCGACTCATGCAGGTAATGATGCCTGGCTAATTGACTCAGGTGCATCTTTTCATATGACTTCCAATAGAGATTGGTTTTCTGAATATGAAGGATTTAATGGAGGTAAGGTGTACTTGGGTGATGATTCACAACTAGACATTGTTGGTCGAGGTAAAGTTAGAATCAGGTTTTCTGATGGTAGAATAAAAAGGATTAATGGTGTGCTGCATATCCCTGGATTAAAACGAAACCTGTTATCTGTGAGCAAACTGATAGATGCAGGTGTGCAGGTAGTCTTTTCTGAAGTAGGATGTAAGATGATTAAGGGTGCTATGGTAGTTGCTAGAGGTGTCAGGTTTGGCACTTTGTATAAGCTTGAAGCATACACTGTTGAATGTAATAGCACTTCTGTAAAAAGAAAATTTGCGGATACTTCACTAGAAGATTTGAAGGTTTCACCTTCAGCAGATGGAAATGGTTTTTGGGTACCTAAGGGTGCTCTTTCGTCTGAAGCAAAGTTACCTACAGAGAAGACTATGTTATGGCACCAGAGACTTGGCCATATTGGAGAAAAGGGTCTAAGGACCTTGAAAAATAAAAATCTTGTTGAAGGTTTGAATGATTGTAATCTTGACTTTGATTTCTATGAGCATTGCATTTATGGAAAACAAAACCGCGTTCAGTTTTACTCGAGTTCTCATAAAACTTGTGGTGTTTTGGATCTTATCCATTCTGATGTGTTTGGTCCAGTAGATGTCTCTTCGATTGGAAAATCCACATATTATGTTTCATTTATTGATGATTTTAGTAGAAGGACATGGGTATATTTTCTAAAGAGTAAATCTGAAGTTTTTAGTCGTTTTAAAGAATTTAAAGCAATGGTTGAGTTGCAGACTGGAAAGAAAATAAAATGTTTGAGAACTGATAATGGCGGTGAGTTTTGCTCTAATGATTTTGATAGATTCTGTAAAGACTGTGGAATTAACAGGCAGAAGACAACTCCGTATTCTCCACAGCAGAATGGAGTTGCAGAAAGAATGAACAGGACACTGATGGAGAAGGCTAGGAGTATGTTGAGTGGTGCTGGTCTCGAACAAAAGTTTTGGGCTGAAGCTGTTGCCACTGCTTGCTACCTGATTAACAGGTCTCCTACATCAGCTCTTGTTGATAAAACGCCTATGGAAGCATGGTCAGGTCACAAGCCTTCATTGAGACATCTTAGAGTTTTTGGTTGCGAGGCATATGCACATGTGCCAAAGGAGAAGCGAACAAAGTTGGAGAACAAGGCTGTGAAATGTAGCTTCATCGGGTATAGTTATGGTGTGAAAGGATACAAGCTTTGGGACCCTGTTGCACAAAAGGTAATTCACAGTAGAAGTGTTATTTTTAGAGAAATTAAGTCTCCTTCTGTTACACTGCAGCCAGAACAGACTAAAAAGGAAAATGTGATTCAACTTCCTTCTACACCTGAAAGAGTTGAATCGAGACCCCTAGATAGGCAAGAATTTGAGGAGAGCTCGTCTAGCTCTGAATCTTCAGAAGAAGAGGAAGAACCTCCAACTCAGCTTGTTCGAAGGTCTACAAGACATCGACAACCACCTAAAAGGTATTCACCTGATGATTGGAGATGTATTTTTGCTTTGAATACTAGTGTGGATGAACCGAAATCTGTAGAAGAGGCATTAGGTATGAATGATGCAGAATCCTGGAAGATTGCTATGGAGGAAGAAATGGCAGCTTTGAAAAAGAATGATACATGAGATCTTGTACCATTGCCTGAAGGACGAAAACCTATTGGTTGTAAATGGGTGTTCAAGAAAAAGATTGGTTCAGATGGAAGCATTGAGAAGTATAAAGCAAGGTTGGTTGCAAAAGGCTACTCTCAGGTTGAGGGTGTTGATTACGGTGAGATATTTTCTCCTGTTGCAAAAATGACGTCCATTAGATTTTTGCTTTCTATTGCTACTGCTTATGATTTAGAGGTTGAGCAAATGGATGTGAAAACTGCTTTCCTTCATGGTGATTTGGAGGAAGATATTTATATGACACAGCCAGAGCACTATGTGGTGAAAGGCAAAAGTAATTTGGTCTGTAAATTGAAGAAATCTTTGTATGGCCTCAAACAAAGTCCTAGGATGTGGTACCAGAAATTTGATACATATGTGTTGAGTTTGGGATTTGAACGTTCTAAATCAGATCACTGTGTTTATTATAAATCTTATGGTGATCATTTCTTATTCATTGCATTGTATGTTGATGATATGTTATTCATTGGCAAAGGGAAAGGTATGATTTCAGAACTGAAGTCTCAGCTCGCTGCTAAAATTGAAATGAAAGATCTTGGTGCAGCAAAGCACATTCTTGGGATGGAAATTAGAAGAGATAGGGTGAACAGAAAGCTATGGCTAGGCCAGAGTAAGTATGTGAATTCAGTGTTACAGAGGTTCAACATGCAGAATTGTAGACCATTGAGTGTTCCTTTTACAGTTGGAATGAAACTATCCATTTCAGATTGTCCTACATCCCCATTGGAGATGGAAGACATGAGCAGAGTGCCTTACCAGAGTGCGGTTGGAAGCTTGATGTATGCTATGGTCTGTACTAGACCAGACATTGCCCAAGCAGTGGGAGTACTTTCTAGATATATGTCTAATCCTGGTAGAGTTCATTGGGATGCAGTCAAAAGAGTCTTCAGATATTTGAAGGGTACTTCAGAGTATTCTTTGTGTTATCATGGTAATTCAGTTGGAGACATGACTTCCCTTGATATCCATGGTTATGTGGATTCAGATTGGGTAGGTGATATTGATAGAAGAAGATCCACCAGTGCTTATGTGTTTACTTTGTTTGGTGGTGCAATTAGTTGGATGAGTAAGCGATGGGCTGTGGTTGCTCTATCCACTACTGAAGCAGAGTATATGGCAGCTACTCATGCTTGTAAAGAGGCCATTTGGCTTAAGAGACTGTGTTCAGATATTGGAATAAAACAAGGTACAGTGACAATTTACTGTGACAGTCAGAGTGCAATTAGCCTAGCTAAGAACCCGACATTTCATGCCCGGACCAAACATATTGATGTTCAGTATCATTTTGTTAGAGATATGGTCGAAGATGGTAGGGTGAAGCTGGTTAAGGTGGAAACTTTGACGAATGTTGCAGATGCTTTAACTAAGGTTGTGAGCACAGAGAAGTTCAGATGGTGTTCAGAGTCTATGGGCCTTATGGCCCCTAGCAATTGATTCATTGTGTTGACATTCCCTTCCGCTCATGCAAGGTGTTCGACAAGTGGGAGATTTGTTGGGGAAAATGGTGTCTCAACCTTGCATTTATGTGAGGTTACTATTTATAGTAAGTTTTCATTTGAGCACGAAATGGTGCGAAACTCTCCCTGAAGCTTCTGGTTGGCTAGATAAGCATTCCGGTAAAGTTGCGTCGCAAGGTCACAGCTAGTTTTGAAGATATTAAAGTTTTCATCTTGGAGGGGCGCAATAAAATGTTTAAACTTAAATTTGGGGACTTTAGAGGCTCCAAAGCGCCCTAAAAAGTGGCTGTAACCGGAAAAGCGGGTTACGAGGTGATAGAGCACTTCACGAGCTTTCCGGCGCTTCAAACGGTTCGTCAATCGGACACCCGATTCTCAAGTTATGGCCTCCGGAAGTTTGTACTCCTGAAATAGGAAAAATAATTTGTATCGAATACATAAATGAGCTGTAAAAGGGAGCGACGCGTGTTGATGTGTGCTTTAACATGTCATAGAAGGGAGATAAGGTCGGCTACACCTTATTGGGTGGTTTTAGCCCATGGTTTTGTAATACCGTTTGATGGTTTCTTGTATTGTATCTCCTATTTATGAGGTGTGTGAGATAGAGGTTGTGTGTAAGAGTCTCATGGCTATTGAGTTGCCTCTGAATCTCTGATTAGTGGTACTCCTGTGAAGAGCTTGCTCTGCAAGTATGTTGTAATCTGTTTTTGATTGCTGAATAAAATATTGAGCTGCTTTTGGAGGGTGGGGTTTTTCTCCCGAAAGGGTTTTCCCCACGTAAATCACTGTGTTGTGGTATGAATGTTATTATATCTATTTCTATTTTCTATAACTGTTGTAACGATCTGAAAAAGTTTTGCATTACCCTCCTCTCAAGGTTAGTGTAGGAAGTTGTTTCCGCTACTTAACTTCCTTACAATCACCACCTCCTCTATCACCACCATCCCCTCTACCTCCTCCATCTACCATCAGTCCTTGACCTCCTCTCCTTCTCTGTCTCCATCCCCTCTCCTCCTCAAAATTGGGAATCGGCTCTGTCGGATCTGATATCTGTGGAATCGGATGAGCCGCCATATACTGTGTATACTCCTCTGATACCCCTACATCTACCACCCTCGACTGTATATCCCATGGCCTCGCCTGTAACATCCAGAACTCCGCCAATGCTTGATCATAGGGTAGTACTAGCCCCCATGCATATCTCTCTCGTACCACCCTAGCATACTCCCCTGATCCCCTAGGCAATCCCTGTCGACATCCAAACTACCTCATAACTCTGCCCAACACCTGTCTCTCTACATGGTAGCATGTCCTCCCAATTAGGAATTGGATCATGAATACATACAGAAATGCCTCCGCATCATCCTCCCAGGGCTCACACTCTATATATGGTCTCCAAATAACTACATCCATATCATCCAACACCCACTGCCACCACTCTAACTTCCCCAGGTGGGGCTGACTCATCATACTATTGTACATAAATACATAGGGCTGGTCAACTGCCCAGAATCTAAGACTCACTGGTCGAGTAACTAGTCAGTTCTCCCAT